>NW_026067930.1:5114204-5134579 GCF_014885135.2 Alexandromys fortis
CTGGCCTGGGTCTGAAAAAGCCTGGGTTAAAACCGGTCTCGCTGAACATAGCGGACAAGGAGGACTACTGAGACCCCAAGAACAATGGCAATGGGTTTTTGATCCTACTGCACCTATTGGTTTTGTGGGAGCCTAGGCAGTTTGGATGCTCACCTTACTAGACCTGGATGGAGGTGGGCGGTCCTTGGACTTCCCACAGGGCAGGGAACCCTGATTGCTCTTTGGGCTGATGAGGGAGGGGGACCTGATTGGGGGAGGGAAAGGGGAGGTGGTGGTGGGGAAGAGACAGAAATCTTTAATAACTAAATAAATTAAAAAAAGAAACTAACCCTAGATGAGGCTATAGAAGGATGATCAGTCAGAGGCCACAGTATGACCCCAATCACTGGAACCGAAATGGATCCTTGATTCTCCATGCCTATGTAGATTAGATTTAGTGTATTGTGAGAACTGGGACAACAGGAGAGAAAAAAAATAATTAAAACCATCTGCTGAATTTGTGCCACATGGAAGAGCGAAGTTTTGTGTGAAATGCAGAGATGAAGGGGGATATTTGATGAGCCCAGTGCTGTTCAAATGCACAGTGTTCTCAGCAATTAAACCGTGGGTCTGCTTTCTCTCTCCTTCAAGCAAATTAGTTCTTTGGTAAATGTTACACAGAAGCACATTCCCATGGTTCATAGGTGCAGGTTCTGCAGGTACAAAACAAAGTCACATTGAATTTTGCAAGATAGATTTTCGTGGTTAGACCCTGTACAGCAAATTCCATGGGCTTAACCTGTCTATCCCTGCATTGCCTGTCATAATACTTTTTAAAAGGATATTTGGAGAGATTTTTCTCTGGAAACTGGTAATTTGCTCCTACCCTGGTTAGCTGAGTGGCTTGTGACAAGCTCTGAGTTTGTGTTGGTTAGGAACAACCCTTCCCTTGGGCGTTCTAAAAGAGCCCAGTGTCAGAGAAGGGACAGGTACTTGATTAGGTGACAACTGTAATTGAGTTAGACATGCTCACAGCCATGAGTGTAAGGGACAAAGAGGAACACCTCTGTGTGAATTTGGTGACATTAGAAAGTGTGGAGTCCTGTCTCGGCAGGTTTCAGGGCCTGAGATGGGGAAGGTGCATTGGGGAACAAAGAAGTCTAACTACCAGATGCGCTTCACAGAAGTAACAAACAGCTCCAAATACCTTGAACCATCTTTTATTTATACTTCCAAAACAAACATAGTTTTTCCCACCCTCCAGAGTTAACCTCAGGCAAAACAAGCATGTTTTCCCATCTTTTAAATCAAAGCAACTTTTAAATCAAAAACATCAGTGCTCAGTGTTTTGCTAGCTTGTCTAAATATCAAACCAGACATATCCTGTCCTTACCAAGCTAAAAGGTGATAGACACAGGCCCACATTCACAAGAACAGTGATATCATTCAAGGTTAGCAAAGCATATTTACAGAAATAAGCCGGGGGGAGATCTGCCCCAAGCTGCTTTCATATAGTTCGCTTGTACTTCTCTGACTGTTCTCTTGCCCTCTAAGGGTCCTCCTTGCCTCAGCCTCTCTATAAAGGGTGAACTCTAATAAGGCACACTTTTTCCATTGTGCGATACCATTCTTAACGTTTTCTTCTAGAGCTGGCAGACATAGTTATGTTCCTGTGTTGCTTTCTTATAGGAGCCCACAAACTCTTATTCCCTCTAATACTGTCAGCACTAAATCAGAAAAGTTCCCAGGGTCTGGAGTAGCAGCTGGTGTTTCCAGATAAGAACGTGAGAAGCATCAGTTCCCAGAGAATTCTTGGGGAAAATATTTGAGAAAAAAAATGGGTTTTCTGCGGATGGTTACATTTGTCCCATGTATGACTGACAAAGTGAAACCAAAAAACCACCAAGAGTATCACTGACGTTATGAGAGAGAAGAGAACATGCAGGTCATGCTGCCCCAGCAGTAGTTTGCACTGTCCCAAGGTCCTCTTGTCTTTGCCTAAGGAGAGACCATCTCCACAGGTTTTGCCTTGCAGAGACCGGCTGCACAAACATTCATATGCTGATCTGAAACTAGGCCACATGGCTCCCAACAGGAAAGTTTGATCCTTCCATTAGAGTCTTGATTATCACCAGAATAGGAGATTAGAGATTACAGGTGATTGTCTAGGGCATCCCTCAACTGCTGTAAAACCTAAAAGAGAATAAAGACTCAGCATGCTATGTCTCTGTTCTCCTTTTGATGCAGTTAAAACTGGGAAATTACTAGATGAAAAGAGCTGTCTATTTGAGAGGCAGGTCAGACATGCTGTAGTCAGACCCCGAATTCACCCCTGCTAAAATCCCACTCACCTAACTCGAAGTTTTCAACCTCCAAGTCAGGTAGCTAAGGATTTGAGAGTTTGATGAGTACCATGATCGATGCCTAATGAAAAGGGGCCAGCCAGATTTAATGTCTTATCAAAGGAGAACCTTACCATGGGTTTAATGAGAGCCCATGGGTAGTGCCAACACAAGGGTTCCCCCAGAAGAGGTTAATCCACTGTGAAAGAGTGGGGACTGCTGTGAGTGAAGAGAGGCGAAGGCTGGATGTGGGTGTTTGTGATGTGGACATTCCTTATGGCAGCTGCATGGCCATCAACTCCTTAAGGCGTTTAGCCAACCATCTCAGTGCCAGGCTGTGCAGTCCCACGTATCCTTTCAGTGTGCCTTGCCCATGGCTAGCTAGCTAAGCACAATGGCAGCGGAATATATCCTAGGAGCCATGCTTTTTTTTCTTATTTAATGGGGACTCTGGGAAATCTCACCACTTTACTTGGTGCGTTAAATGAGTATTAATTTCACTGTTCTTAGTAGGTAAGACATGACATGGACATATTCATAATTGATTTTAGGTAGCATTTGTATACATATAAATGCCTCTAGCGGAATGGTCTCTAGAGAAATAGTGCAATAGAACAAATATGTATTGCAAAGGGGATTGGCTTGCATGATGCATGTTGGGTAGTTCAACCGTGACTGTCTGTACTCTAGAGAGGCTGAAAGCTACTGAAGCTTGGTAGCTATCTGTCCCCAAGTTTGGGTGATGCCTCAGCAGTTCAGAGATGTACAGTGATAAAGGCCAGGAAGATTCCAGGAGAGCCATGGGTCTGGAGTCTGCTTTGTCAGGCCAAACTATTGGTGTCCACTGTAAGTGGCAGATGGCAACAGTAGGAACAGCCACACAGTGGATGCACTCAGCATCAGGGAGTAAAGGCAGCAGGCAAAAGCAACCTGACTTTCCTCTCAGTACCCTTTATATCTGGGCTGACACTGAATTTGCCCTCCCCTCCCCTCTCAATTAATCCTTCCAGGAAATGCCTCACAGCCCCAACCAGAGATGCTTTATTTATTTGATCCCAGATTCAATTAAACTGTCAACCAAGACTAGGTATCATCTCTATACATATACATTTGCACATATGTGTGTGTGCATAGAAAAGGCTGCTCACAAATTATCTTTCCTGTTCCTAAAATATTATTTGAATCTACAAGATCAAAACAACATTTGTCTGTGTCCAACAACAAACAGCTCAGATCTTAGAAAGCAGGAAACCTGAACAATAATAAGGAGAGGGAAGAATGGGGATTAATTTAAATGTGAGGCTTAAGGTATTCCAGGAAAGGAAATCTCAATATGAGACATTTTAACCATTGAACCACTGAATTATGCTATTACAAGCTTCTCTCTCTTCTCTCTCTCTCTCTCTCTCTCTCTCTCTCTCTCTCTCTCTCTCTCTCTCTCTCTCTCTCTCACACACACACACACACACACACACACTTCTGAGTTCAGGGACTCATTTAGCATGCCCATGACAATGGAAGGATGCTAAGGACACTTAGCATAAAGTATTTAGCTCCATAAAAAGGTTCTGTTTAATAAATTCTCATGTGTCTTCTTCCTCTTCAGGTGATAAAAACAAAACAAAACAAAAAGTCATTTCCCTCAGGGTTGGGGGGGCTGATCAATTAGGGCAGACATGTTAGGAAGGTGCCTATCAAAGTGTATTGGGGCTGTGGGAAATGATTAGGTTAAGAACAGGCATCTGCTAGTGTCTGCTCATCAAAGCAGAGGGAAAGATAGCAGAGTAAATTGTGGAAATGTATAAAATTCGCCGTGATTAGTTTTCGTAATGTTTTGAGAGGTAATTTCCATTTCCACTAAGTGGAAGCACTTAAGAGCTTCACCATGTAGGGGCGGGGAGAGACATTTATTTCTCAAATGAATCAATCTAATTTCTTTTCATGGTCCATTAGAGTGCACCTAAATATCAAATATGCCTGTTTTCGTGGAGAATGCTAAGCAGGTAAAGCCCTCCCTCTCTCCGGCTCTGATCCAGTTAGGGTCTGCAGACAGCTAGCTCAGGCTTGACAGAGTGGCTGTCTGCCTTCAGCCCCGGAAATTCAGGGAGGCATTACAATCCATTACCATACCATCCACTCGTCTCCAGCCAAGTCACGCAGGCAGCTCGAGGACGGCAATGGCCTGGGCGTCCTTACCTCTGCCCCTAACCGCTGTGAGAGTCTCCTCTGCCAGCTTCCCAGGGACTCAGCTTCCTTTTGATCAAGTTAGCATCTCACCAGTGCTCTGGTACTGAGACATTAAAACTGCCTGGGGCCAGCGCCTCTTTCGAGAGCTTTCATTACATCATCTGTCACTCCACCTGCTTTGACTGACAGCTGCCCCTGCTCCTGGTGCCATTTTGCACACCTGTTCCTTCCTTTCCAGCGTTCTATATTGCTCTACGAGATGGGTGGAAGTACTGCCTGTGGTTTCCCATGAGCAGGCTGTACAAGGGCGATCCTGCCTATAAACATGAATGGCCCTTGTGTTAGTGTCCTTCACACAGTTTGTAAAAGGAGCCTTCGTCCCTCCTACATGCTGCTCTTCCTACTTCTGCCCCACAGCTAGTCCACTGTAGCTTGTTTTCTAACACTAGTAGCTATGCCTTCACTTTGGAGAACGATCTGCAGGCCACAGAATTTGCCAGGAAGTTTGAATCTCCCTACCTTGCTTCCCAAATGCAAGTTCTGCCATGAGCCAGTAGGTATTGATGAAGAAGCTTGGAGGTTTAGCTGCCCTGCTTCCTGAAGAGGAAGATAGAATTGTGACATGAAGCCCCTGCTGTATGCCTGTAGAATTTGCCAGGCTGGCTCTTCTATCATCCCACCCAGCTTCTCGCTGCCCTTGTGACCCCACCTAGGGCAAACCCTCAATGAATTACTGATGCACACATCCTGTCTCCCTCTCTACCACCAGCACCTGGAAACATGCAGCCTCAGAGGGCTGCGAGTTGCCAGACCAGGCTCAACTGACTCATTCCAACCCTGTGCCATGACTTTGGTATAGTTCGCTGCATGCAAAATAATCAGAGCCTGGAGAGCCAAGGAGCAAATAAGTGGGTATATGTAATTGACAGATTTCTTGGGAGTCCAAATATTCACCTGCATATACTAAGATACCATATCTGTATACCATCTCCAGACCTCATCAAACAGGGATGATGTTTATATCCATCACAGGTGCTCACAATTCCCTTTAGGTGTCTGCTGGACCTGAAATCTCTAGCTCCAGGAAATTGGATGTATATGAGGCAGTTAATACACAATGCAGTGAGGCTCAGACATCTGCTGTGAAGGGAAAGTAAAGTGATCAGTGTTAGAGATGGGGTTCAGGAGAGACAGAGGGTCCTAGGAGTCAACAAAAGGTCCATCTGGGAAAGTTTCTCTCTCCTGGAATCTGTCTTCTGTGAGGCACATCCGATTCTGGAGCCCAGACTCAACAGTGAAAACTCTCTCTCTCTTTGAAAAATAAGGGTCCCTCAATGGGTTTCCATGACACCAGTTACCTCTGCTCTGTCCATGTACTCACAGCTGGAGCCTCTAAATCCCCTAGTGTAAAGCCTGACTCTTATGCATGGAATATCCCTTGTACTAGTATGAGAAGATCCTACATATATTACACCATATTTAGCAAAGGAACCTACAAAGAAATGGAAGAAATAGGCAGGATCCATGGAGCCTGCATAGAGAGATTTAGTGCAAGACTTCAGAGACTCATATCAGTGACAGGAGAGAATAGTCAAGGTCAGAGGCTCCAGAAACAAGTGTCTGGTCTGCCCACCTCACCTAAGTGACCTTGAACTCCTCCATATCCTCCCTGGACCTCATTTTACATCTCTGTACAATGTTATCAACAAGGCTTTCTGTACGTGTCATATTTTATGTTGCATTGATATCAAAAGCCCTCAATTCGTGCTACTGGTGACTTTATTTTAGAAATATGAATTAGTGAGAATAAAAAAAAAAGGCCAGGGACAAAAGTATTAAACAGATAGTTTTTTGTGTTTTCCGAGGGTCTCATGTGGATCAGGTCTTGTGTCCTTCAACCCTCTGAAACCCCGTGTGCCCAACTGTGGGTGCCATTGGCAGTGGGGAACATTCCATTTTGGAAGATTTCAGCAGGGCATGCAATGCTAGATGGTGGTTAGTGAAATTGTGTACCTGTCTAAGGAATCATCAGGGTCTTTTCTTTTTTTTCCTGGTTTGTTTGTTTATTATTACTACATACCAATCCCATTCCCCCTTTCTCCTCTCCTTCCACGCTCCCTACCTCCCCCCCACCAAACTCCCCATCCTCAGAGTGGGTAAGGCCCCCCATGGGAAGTCAAGTCTATCCCATCACCTCACTGAGACAGGAACAAGTTTCCCACCTAAGCCTAGGCTGAGCAAGATATTTCTCCATAAAGAATGGGCATAAAATCAGTTCCTGCACTAGAGTTAGCAGTAGTACCATGTTCTAACTCATCTGGGTCTTTATAGTTCATAAATCTATACTCAGTGACAAGGCAAGTCACATTGTCTTTCCAGGCATTTCTATTTCCTCAAAGATCAGGCAATAAGACACTCTTGTTTCTTATAGAAGGCCTTTGATTCATTGTCTTTCTTATGTATGCCCAGTAAGAATCAGGAGCACATTACTTCAGGAAGTCAGATGGAGCCAACTCTCCCCAACAGAGATGGAACAATGTGAACAAGAAACACTTTCAGTGAGAGCAGGGTTGCCCTAGAGCAAGCAACTGGGAGACTTAGAATTCCTACAGTCTGGCTTTCAATCCATCTGTGCATTGCCCCTCCTGCTGATGGCAGGCAAAGAAAGGACATGGCTTTGTATGGAAACTCAAGAAAGGAAACTAGCTAAGCTCACCCCTTGCACTTTCTTCTATCCACAGGACATTCAAAAGTCATTTAAAAGTTCCAAAATTATGCTTTTTTTTGTCTCAGCCTATTGGAAACATTTCAGAAACTGTGGGGAAGGGTACATCTTTGAAATTGTTGCCTTGGGATGCTCTCAAGTAAGAGCGTGCACTTGATTTTCTCTGGGTTTAGTTTTGGTATAATGCACACGCTTTAGCCTAGCAATATATTTTTGAAGACTTTGCTTGTTTCAGTCCAAGGTACATACATTCTTGGGGATACTTTGAAATCTACATGCCTAACTCATCCGGCCTTTGAAGTCAGCTCCTTTGTGATGTGGTGGTATGTTCTTCCTGTGCTGCTGGTGGTGAGTGAGTTAGTTTTAAGTCACTGATTCTTACCTGGTGTGAGGTGGACCAAGTTTCAGAAAGAAACCATGTTGGCGTCTGGACAAGGAGTGTCAGTTATGTTGAATCCCTGCTAAATATGTGATTTCTCTCTTCTCTCCTTTTCCTTCTTCTCCTCTTCCTCCCCACTTGCCTCTTTTTTTTCTTTCTTTTCCCTCCTGCCCTCACTTTTCTCTGCCCTCTTCATTTTCTGTTCTCCTCTTCCATTCTTTCTCCTCATTCCTCCCCATCATGACAGTAAATAGCAGTAGCTAATTTCCACCATACTGTGTCTGCCCCAGGCACTATTCTATACTCTTTGCATTTATTGTTCACTGGTTCATAGTAAGAATTTTTGTGAGAAATGGATCATTGGGTGACTTTGTGCTTATATAAACATCAAAGCATAGTGCCTTGGAATCTCAGGACACCTTCCTCACATATATCTGTCCTTGACTTAAATGTCTTTAGGTCATGTATAAAAGCATGTGGAGTAGATGCTATTGCCATCTTTATTGTACACTGAAAATACTGAGAAACTCACCGCAAATTGGGAGTCAGGATTCTGACCCGGATCCAACCACAGCACAGCTGCTGCCTCTTGTCCACCCTAGACCAGTCAGGAGCACTTTACCTATAAAGTGCTATAGTGTTCTCTGCGCCATCTGCTTTAACTCTCCCTCACAGTCATGGCTATTCCTCTTCTTTGGGTTCACTCCCAGGTCAGCAAATCTGAACTTGGATATCCCTTTACCTGTAACTTGATATCTTTCCCAGCATTTGTTTAGTGTTCCATCAGCTAAAGCAGGTTTGGTTCAAATGTGCCTTCCGCAGAGAGGCATCCTTCCATGGGATTTTTTTTTTAATTGACTCCTGCTTACCTGTTGTCACGCAATATCTTTTTCTGTTCTTCAGACCGGTGCAGCTAATTTTAGTATATATCCATTTATTTACTTAATGCCTGCATTTCCTATTGAATTTAATAATAATGATACCTTCAGTAAATCATGACCATTTTAAATGTGGAGAAACCATATTTAACATTTACATCTGAGTACATATATGTCTTTTTCACTATGATGGTTCCAGGAAATTGGGATGCTGTATCATGAAGAACTGAGATCAAGACTCTTGTCATAGATAAGACAAGCAAAGTTCCTGCACTGCAGACATCAAATTGAGCTACCATTTCAAACCAAAGGGAGCCGCCCAGAGCTCATATGAATAAATCAGTTGACTTTTGTTGACTTGCTTTTGGGAGAGTAGTGAAGTGTTTGGTGATTGTCTATTAGTCATGGGCATAGCATTCAAAGATGTTTTTACTGTGTGCACGAATATTTTGGCTTTGTGCTTGTTGAGCTTTTGAATCATGCCATCATCCAGGAAATGTTGTGTCTCTTTTGATGTCATCAATTTGCATAAATGTCTTGGTCTTATTGAATGATTTGAACCCTTAGCATAAATGTCTTGGTCTTATTGAATGATTTGAACCCTTAATAGTATGCTGAAGGATTTAGGTTCTTAAGCTACTAACAAAAGAGAGGGGCTAGGTAGAAGAAACACCCATGTTCTCCAACAAGCAGAATATAGGTCAAGGTAACCCTGTGTTATAGTTATGGGCAAACCATTCCTCAGAAGATCCACCTATCTATGTTCAGATATGATTAGAGTCTAACTCAAAAGCTTGAAAGCAAAGGGAACAGATAAAACATGAAGGCAGAGATTCCAGACCTCTGGTCTCATTTGAATCACCCAGCAGATACCTGCAGGTGCTAACTGACTTGCTGCTTTTAGCAAAAGTCTGCAAAAGAGCCTAAGCAACTGCTGTCAGAATGCATACGCCAGGATTCTTATCAAGGCTGGGAAGATGCTTACGAGGTATGACCTAGCTTTGCGACTTCAAAATGGAGATTCTTAAGCCAACTAACATCATGTGAGCCCATTTGACTTATTAGTGTATTGTTTTTTACATATTCACATTTGTCTCTCTTTGTCACGTACATTGTCCCCTCAAAGCTCACTGATATTAGCTTAGTTTAGTCATGAGCAGCTTTGTAAACATTCTGTCCTTGTGATCCTACATGGTATTTTATGACAAAGTTGATGGGTGAATACAAGGATTGGGCACATGATTTAATAAGTCACAGGGTAAGAGGCCAATTTTATTTGCCTTTTGTCCTGCTATGGTGATTTATATCAATGTATAAAGAAGGGTCTGTGAATGCCCTGTTTATTCCTCTTACTGCCCTTCCACATTTCAAGGACCTTCAGCCTGTGTGAGATGCAGGAGCCAGCCAGCTTGTGTATTGGCTGCCTGGACACCTGCCAAACCCAGCAATATAAACCTGTAACTCACCTTGAGCCTCTCACCTGCCCTCTGTCCATACAGAGCAGAATCCCAGGGCTTATCAATGGGTCCTTTCTTCTCTCTCTTGGACTTGCCTCCCAGTATGCCCAAGGGAAGGCTCTTGTATAAAGCTCTGCTCTCCTGTGCTCTTGCTGCTAGATAACCAACACCTCCATCCCTTATCAAGCATCACACTCACCTGAGAAAATCCTCAATAGATTTGTGGGTGCGCTTCTAGAGCACCGCACACACTGTGACATTGTAATTTCACTTTTTAAAGTGTGCAGTAATGCAAGAAATGGGAATTTTCTGCTGCTATTTTAGTAAGAATTTGTAGATGGCTGATTTTTGCAAAGTACAACTCGTGTCTGCTTGGATTCAAGTCCTAGTTCAGCCTCTTTGAAATGGCAACCAACTCGGTAGACATTTCAGCTGTTCCTTATATATATTGTGAATTGAGTACTAGAGTAATTTTATGCTATATATGAATATTATGCTTCCCCAGCACCATTTGCTGAAGAAGCTGTGCTTTCCCTTGCCTACTTTTCATGTGTTTGCAGAAAGTCAACTGATAGATAAGCACACTGATTTCTTTCTGGGCTTCCAGCTTGGTTGTATTATTTGCCAGGCTACTTAGATGCCTATATCTTTGTATGTATTTTGAAGTCAGATTCTGTAATGGCTCTGATGTTCATTTA
Organism: Alexandromys fortis; assembly: GCF_014885135.2. Classification (NCBI taxonomy): domain Eukaryota; kingdom Metazoa; phylum Chordata; class Mammalia; order Rodentia; family Cricetidae; genus Alexandromys; species Alexandromys fortis. Next base: position 5,124,850 of record NW_026067930.1, read on the forward strand.
CTAAAGATTTCCTTGGATGTACATAATTGCTTGTAGTTGTGTATGAATTTTAAGACATTTAAGGTGAAAAATGGAATTTGGAATTGAGATAAGCATTGCACTTACTTTTTTTCCATTGCCGTGTGCAATATTATATGTGCATTTTAATGATCATTATTTCTTCCTACTCATGAATATGGAATATTTTTACTTTTATGTTTATCATCTTCAATCCCATTCTTCCAAGTCTCATAGAAGATAGATAATTTGCCTACTTGGTTAAATTTATTCTTGAATATTTTATTGTTTTTGTAGGAATTTATTTAATAGCATTGTTTTTTAGTGTCTTTTTCAACTTTTTATCATTTTTTCTGAGGAGCAATTCATCTATGAATTTTGATTTTGTAAATTGAACTTTGCTTTGTTAGTTTTAGCAATATATGGTTGAAGTCTTTAAAGATTATATAAAATCAAAACATCTACCAACAGAGACATTTTCACCTATTTCTTTCTGATTATTTATATTCAAATTTTCATGTGAAGAACTTACAAATTAAAAAATTGCCACACACTGAAACTGACCAGACCTAAAATCTACACACTCTTTGAACTTCTATATATGACAGTAGCTATTCTAAAGCTGCAGAGTTTCACAGAGGATTTTGCATTTTTGGTATCCAATATATTTTTATGCAATCATCCACTACCAAAAACCAATTTTTGAATGTCATTTATTTTTACCTTTCCTATTTGCTGTGACTTTCAGAACTATGTTCTGATAAGTGATAAAATTTGGCACTCTTATACTCTTCCTAGCATGAGAGGAAGTGCTTTTGGTTTCTTACTACTTAGTAGAACATTAACAACGAGCTTATGACATACAGGTTCTGCTAGGTTGACTATTATTTCTATATTTCATTTGTATAGGCTGTTGTGAACCACCTACATGAGTCTGGGAATTGAACTCAGGGCCTCTGGGAGAGCAGCAAGTGCTCTTAACCACTAAGCCATTGCACCAGCCCGTAAAGGTGATAAACTGAAGATGTTTTGTAAAAACTTTAGTAAACCAACTTTTGCTGTCCCTTAGGGAAATCATCTGACTAACTTCAAGACTACCTGGGTTGGGAAGAAGTAGGAGAGTCATGCCATATGGCTGTGGATGGCTCAGCTTCCCAGCTGAGATGTAACTTAACTAATGTTAAAATATCATAGTTGGGACATGATAGTAGGTCCCCAAAGGTGATCAATCACATGTTGTAAGGAGAGGGCCCGCTTGTTCATTCTGCCCCTCCCCCGTCCCCCAGCTAGCTTACACCTGAAATTACCACACAGAAACTGTGTTAACTAAAACACTGTTTAGCCCATTAACTCTAACTTCTTATTGGCTAACTCTTACATCTTATTTTAACCCATTTTTATTAATCTGTGTATTGCCATGTGGCAGTGACTTACCAGGAAAGATTCGGCATGTCTGTTTCTGGCAGCTCCATGATGTCTCTCACCTTCCTTGCTTTTTTTCCTCCCAGCATTCAGTTCTGTCATCACAATACAGGATCCAGGCTTTCTTGTGTTTTCCATCTTCACATAACTCTTTTCCTGTATATCACCTTACTCTCTCTTTAAAGACTTTATTATTTTTAAACATTTTATCTTTCTCTATGACTGCCTATTTCCATTTTCTCTTCTTTCGTAAGCCTACTAAAATCGCCTGGTCTATAAGAGCTAGTTCCAGGACAGGCTCCAAAACCATAGAGAAACCCTGTCTCGAAAAACCAAAAAAAAAAAAAAAAAAAATCTTTAAACCCTTTGTACCCGGTTTAGAGTATTTTTCCATCTGGACTTGTCTTTATTGTGTATTTGTAGCCTATTCTGACCACGTGAGCCAAACCTTAAACTTGCTAAGCATATTTAGGCCCTCTGCTGGGGCACCCTTCTTGGATCTGTGGGAGCTAGCCTTATGCTGGCAAGCCTTTCCAAGAGCTGTGTTCACCTGGGGACTGTGCCAAACCAGGTGCTGTGTTCAACTGCCCCAGTTCTAGGAAGTTGGTACTTGTGCTGTGGCAAGTGTTTTTTTACTTAGCTTGCTGTTTCTACTTAATGTGCTGGCTGCTCAATTGCTTGCTGTATGACAGTCTCTTAAAGCAGCTGTATCCATTTCTCCCTCCCTCACTTTTTTTTTTTTTTAGATTTTGCAGGCCTATGTGAAAATTCAGGCCCTACATAGGAATACCAAATGTGTGTAATAGGCTTTCTTGGACCACCAGCTACCTAATCATGACAGGGAGATTTATTATTATTTATGAATGCTCGGCCTTAGCTTAAGCATTTTAAAGTTAATTTAACCTGTTTCTCTTCATCTACACTTTGCCTCTGTGCTTTTTGCCTGCCTGCCTGCCTGCCTGCCTGCCTGCCTGCCTGCCTTCCTTCCTTCCTTCCTTCCTTCCTTCCTTCCTTCCTTCCTTCCTTCCTTCCTTTCTTTCTTTCTTTCTTTCTTTCTTTCTGTCTTACTTTTGTGCTTCCTTTGTGTCTGTCTGTCTGGCCCCAGGCATCTTCCTCTCTCTCTCCCTTATCCTCTCTTGAGCTTAGATTCCTCCTCTATTCTTCTGACCACCAACCCTGTCTATCCCTCTACTGGATACCTATTGGCCGTTGAGCATTTTTTAGACCAATCAGGTGCCTTAGGCAGTCAAGATAAACCAAAGTAACACATCATTACTTGTTTGAACAAATGTAGCACAAACAAATGTAACACATCTTTGCCTAGTTAGACAATTATTTTATTTCATAATGCTTGCTTGCACCTTTTCCTTTAGGAAATTATATGATTTTTTTCTTACCTATCCAAACACATTTTTGACAATCATTCTTTGACAGAGTATGTAGAAAATATCCTGTACTTTATCTTTTAACTTTGTTAAGTTACTTTTTGTAATCTGCATTTTAAACTTATAAAGTTTATAATGTTTAAAGTTTATAAGTTTAAAATGTTAAAGTTCTGTGTACAGTCTAAGACTAGGTTTCTTATCCTCATAATTATTCTGGTAAACAACATGATACTGGAAACTCATAGTATTTCCTTTGATGGTTGGAGGAGTTGATGTTCAGAGATATAGGGATGTCCTGGCTTGTGCTCAGACTTGTTTACGTCTATCATTGGGATGGTGTTGAGACTCAGTTTCATGTAGCTACTCTGGTGTAACCTGGAGGCTCCCCACGAGCGCCTCCACTGCAGCAGCCACTCACCTACTCAATCGGCCGTGTCTCCACCTTGCCATTGGATATATATTATTTTCCTACATAAGCATCCCCTGCTGGAGTCATGGGCATTTGACTATAACATTTGAAATAGCACTGTTTCCCACATGCTTATTTTTTTGCCTCACAAATTCTAAATATTTACACTTAGCTTAGGAAAGTATCTGGTCTCACCATCCAAGAGACTTTAACCTTCTGAGGCGTGAGATATGTCTGGGTCACCAAGCAGTGGCAGTTGCAAGTAAGCTCTCTGAGTAGACCATCTTCACTTGGGCTAACGGAAAAGACACCTATCTCCTCCATTAGAGGTGGTTTGAATAGAATCTTCATAGCAAAGTTCTTTCAAAATATGAGCATGTATCTTTTCTGCAAAATCCATTTTTTTTCCTTTCCATCTGGCACCGTACTACTTCCTTAACCTAACTGAGGGTTCAACAATCATGGTTGCCAGCCATGTATTAATGAGATCTCTCTCTCTCTCTCTCTCTCTCTCTCTCTCTCTCTCTCTCTCTCTGTGTGTGTGTGTGTGTGTGTGTGTGTGTGTGTGTGTGTGTGTAGAGGGCAGGTGTCAGTGCCAGGTGTCTTCATTAATTACTGTCCTTTATTTATGGAGACAAAAATCTCTCACTGAACATGGAGCTTGCTGATTCAGCTGGGCTAGGCTGGCTTGCAAACCTCAGGGATCATCTTATTCTCTAGATTCCCTGTGCTGGGGTTAACAGCTGTGCACCACTGTGCCTGGCTTTTTTATATCATTGCTGAGGATTGGACTCAGGACCTCTTGTTGGATTGGCAATCAGTTTACCATTTGAGCCAGACCTCAGCTCTGTTTTTGTGTTTTCCTTTGCTTGTGGATTCATAGATATCCTGGCCTCTGTCAAGTTTCAACTGAAATAGCATGGGAAAGTACTCATTCTACTTTCTAGACGGTAAATTTCTCTATCCTCAAGCATGTGGTATTTCTGTGTTAAGTTTTAATTTTACACAACTTACAACTTTATAACTGAGCATATGATCACTGTTTTCTCTGTAGGAACTATTTGTTTTGTATAGACTAAGGCCTATGAGATCAGAAGTTATCTTCTGGTTGCCAGGACTTAGTGCCTGGGAAATACATCACTCCATACTTAGACTTAAGTAAAGGCAAGGCAACCGAATAACAGAAACCAGCAGGTATGTCTAAGATCATCTCCATTTAGATACCTCTTTCCTTTTACTGAAACCCTGTAGGAAACCTCCGCACGTGTGTTCCAGTATTGATGGCTTTGGCTTGAAACAATTCCGGTTGACGTTGGTAAAGTTTAGGGTGTAATAAAAGTCATGAGCCTTGGAAATGAATGTTCTTGTTTACCTCCTTTGAAGTCAATGGGCTTTGTTTCAGCCTTCTGAGATATGTGTCAGGGACTGACCCATACTCTCAATGATTGTTAGTAATAACACTTATAAATTTTTGTTGACTGAATAACTGTGTACAAGAAGCAATATACTAGGTATTTTCTAAATATTATTTTACACATAATCTTCTTGGATAAAAGCCTGTGTTTCACCTTTTCCAAAGAAGACCTGGAATCTGGTGTCTGAGATTTCTTTCATGTATGAAGTCTAATATTAATCATGTCAAATTTAAATTCCCTTGTGCCAGATTCCAATGTATATGCACGATTTGAAGAATGCATAACAGAGACACCTTTTCGGAAGAGTGGTCAATCAATACAAGCCAAGTAGCATTGTATGATATGGAGAAAAATGTAGAACTGTTAGGGAGAGTCTGCCAACTTACAGATTCGTGACTAAAGAGAAGACAGAGGAATGCTACCAGGAATGGGTATGGGAGGACCATTGACTCTTCAATTCAATATCAAAATTAGAAGGTATTTTAAGGAAAGACTGCACAACCAGTTCAGTATAAACTGGAACATTCCAGGTCATTTGAAAATCTGTAGGGCACTAGTCATTTGAACAGAAACATATTTAGGTAACGAAGGGGGCAGAAGTTAGTCTTCAGGGTGCTGCAGAATGAGTGTAACATTAAAGAAAAGAGAAGCCAGTGGAGACATACTTGTAGCCAGCTACTGTTTCCTAAATGTGTATGTGTGTGTGCGTGTGTGAGAGCAATTTGGTTTTACTGTGTATTTTATTTCTGATGAGAGTGTATAGAGAAAGTACATTTAAAGATCATTGAAAAAGACTTGGCTTAGGAAGGGGAAATTCCTATGTTAAAAAAAGGCAGGAAAAATAGCCATGACCTTTTCATCATTTACAGTGTATATTTTCTTAGGCCCAGGGCCAGGTGGGATGAGCAAAGAAAATATGTGTGTCAGCTCGGTAGTGGGTAGGGCTGGTATGCTCTGGGGATGCACAGGGACATTGAAGACACGTGCAAGTTACTCTGGCTGGAATGACAAAAGGCCTCCCAGAAATGGCAAAGAGGAGATAGTATTTATTTGGGTCCATGGTTCCAGAAGGTTTTAGTGCATCATGTCAGGTGAGGCATGGTGGCACAGCTGGGAGGAGTTGGTAGAGGATGTCACATCATAACAGAGAACCAGTGACCAGAAGTAGCCAAGTATAAAACAAACTCCAGGAGTCTATACCCAGCAACCCGCCTCCTTCAGATTAGCTCTATATACTGAAGTAGCACAGACGGCTGAGAACTAAGCTTTCAAATCATTAACCTGTGATGGGTGTTTCAAATTATGCCATCACAGGCAGGCAGCACCCTGACGCCTTGACAGTAGCTTACAAAGGGCCAAGTGGCCATGGCCATGATGTCTAACACCACTACTAACTATGTTTGTATCATCACAACTTCAATATATGGCAAAAACACCTTAAAAAAGGGCGACTTGTTTTGGCTCATGGTTTCAGAGGGTTTGAGTTTATCATGTTGGAGAAGGCAAGTCAAGAAGCCTAGCTCCTGGTATCCTTGAAATGGGTTAAAGAATGGGAAGACACCAGACCCTGCACGGATCCCTCAAATCCCTGTCATCCAAGTGTGAACACATGAGTGGTGTTGTCACACACACTCCGCCATTCCAAAGGCTGTGATAGCTTCTTGGGGCTAAGGCAGGCAGTGCAGGAGTTCAGATCGAGAAGGGTCCCAGAGTGCATGGCATGGGTAGTAACAGCTCTTCCATTCCATGCCCACAATGTCCAATGGGAAATTAATGGCTTGGCTCAGCCAAGGACAGGGCTGAGTAAAGCGACCTCAGAGTCTAGATCACACACTATGTCATGTCCCTAAGATATGTAGCCTGACAAGAAAGCCTGAGGATATCAATAAATCAGAGAGATAAGATACGACCCTAGAGTAACTCCAAAGTCTACATTCAGAGCAGCTACACATCCAAACTGTGGTGTTTGGCACCTCTGTGCAAGTATCGAGAATAAATACTGGTGACCCTTCCAGTGTCCTGAAGGTCAAGGGACTCAGAACACCTTGTAATTTAGAGAGACAGTGGGAAAAGTTGAGAAGATAAAGTCACACCTGCAGGCATGGAGCAGTGAGGCTAAGCAGCCTTAGCTTGCAAATGCCTTGCTTATTTTAACAAGGGACAATGTTCAGTAATGGCAGCAGGTAGGAACAATTGTAATAATTGATGCCCAGCACTTTCTGTATATCTCTCTATTGTGACTTAATATGCTGACCTCTTCCCCAAACCTGCAGGTTCCCTACAGCACCTAAAGGGTTTGTGCCCAGTTAGCTGATAGTCCACAGGACCCTGTTCACTGCCATGCCTGGCGTACACTATGTTTAACTTGTATTTATACTTTAGGTAATGCTGTATCTTTAAATCATCCTTTCTTCATTCCACACTATATATCAGAGCTAGGTATGTACACGAATTCTCAAGTGGGAGGGGCAACAGAGGAAAATGAGCCAGGAGAGGGCAGGTGAAACACTGATGGGACAGCTCCTCCAAGGAGCTCCTCCGTTGGGCAGGACCATGTTCTGCCACTGTGGGAACCCTGTTGGGTGCTGATATTTTCTGGGCAGTTCAGGCTTGCTGAGATGCTAGAGCTGAGTCTGTCCTACCAGCGGGATACTCTGCCTCTATAGAAGACAAAAGCAAAATAACGACCTGATCCTGCCTATTCAGCGTGGCTGGGGGGACCCCAGCTCTTTGTGTAACAACCCATGATTCTCTGCTGTATTCTGTGACCTAAGCCAAAGTCACCATGAGCTGGAGAGCAGTGCTGTACTCCCGAGAGCACTCAGGAGCAGGCACGGAGACTGCAGCACTTACAAATGTTTGATTAGCTGCGATTGCAGCTAAACTTAGTTCTCCTTGGGAAGCATATGGCTGCGGCAGATGGTCCAGGACGGCCCAAATCACATAAGCAGGCCTTTGTTTTTGAGTTTCCTGATGATTTATTAAGGGGAATGTGTCTATGTCTGTGTGTGTTATGTGTGTGGTTTGGGGGGGTTGTGTGTGTGTGTGTGCGCGCGTGTGCTCTTATGTGTGGGGGTGTAATCAGGATTATAATGTGGCATTGTAGTTATGCCCGTCTCAGAAAGTCCCATGCTGTGATCTTTGGCATAGGTCATGTCTATACTACCGTTTGCAAGAGATATTATATTGGTATGAACTGTTGGTCAGTATGACAACCTAGCTGGAAACAGACTGAATCAGCAAGCCATGCATGTTCTTTGTTTGATATCTAGCTCAGGAAGATATGACAAACACAATGGAAGGGTCTGTCTGGGACATAATAAGCTTATGCTTTATCTTTGAAATAAAGGTCAAGAGCATAAAGCATCATACCCACTCAGAAAAAGGCAGGGCTACATTCATTGCCTCATAAATAAAAATGTGTTAACACTTGGAGCCAGCTGAGATTCTCCAGAGAAGAGAATTCAGTTTATGAAGAAGAAATAAATGGGTCTGGGACGCGGAAGCAAGAGGTTGTTGAAGAGGCCAAGGGGGCCTGAGTGACAGAATAGGGGTGACACGAGCTGAGGTACTTCCCCTCGAGAATGGTGAGGAGTGTGGGCTGACCGCTGTGGAGAGCCCGCGAGTGCTGGTTTTCCTGGGAAGGAACTACAGCTGAGAGATTTCAGAGTGTTCCCTAGAGTTCTTCAGGTGCAATCCCAGGGCTTTTCCATGCTCCATCCCAGCGATGTGCACTGTGCATCTAGCCTTCTCCCTTTGCAGAGTAAGAAACAACAAAAGATCTCTACCACCCCACCCCCTTTCTCCCATGAGAGTTCTATTAGTAAATATCCTGTAGTTGATTATTTTATGGCCACATCGGTCGCCAGTTTTCATCTCATAGTATGTCTGTCCTCTGCTTTGGCTACCCATCAGACATTTCACCCCACATCAAGCACTGTCAGAGACCCACGTGGATGGTGGTGCTCTCCCAGGCCCAGCTCACAGCCGAGGGAACTGATGCTCAGACTGGACGATGCCTTGTGCACAAATATACACTATATAGATTCCAGTGCTAAGAACAAACCCACATCTTGCAACTTAAAAAAAACATAGGTATAAGACTGTTCACTAAACTTGGTTACTGAAATGTAAATGAAAGTACTTGAGACTGCTCAGCAGTGGGGACCAATCTGGAGGAAGGCCCAGCTGGTGGGCTCTTGGAGGACTAGAGTGTGCTGTAGGCTTCACGCTAGGCTTTTGCCTTTGTGAATATAGAACAGTGCACATTATTGACCAATAAAGTGATATCAAGTGCCGGACTGACTGGGCTCAATCTAATAGGCAGGTCACTGTGGCTTATAATTAAGTAATTAAACCCACTCAGTGTTGATAGGAGAACACTCCCTAGCAAACGGCAGCCACAGCTCCTGCCTATTGCCAGACATTTAAATGGTGTTTTAATTTGGCTCTTGGGTTTAGTTGCCCTCTTGTGAGTATGAATCTGTGCCAGGATATAAAGCCTGCTTTCTAACTTGAGTTTTCTTGCAGAGTAAGTTAGGTGTGTAAAACCTCAGCATTAGAACTGTGATCCTGACAAGAATCCCTCTGGTGTGGAATGGCTTTGTCAAGTTGTCCTCCTCCAGCCTTGCTCTCACTAGTAGCTGATAGAATTATTGACTGAGCATCTGTAGAGGGGAAGGACTCTGGTACCCTGAGCCTACTCTTCCATTATTCTAGAACTTTGATAAAACAGAATCAATGAAAAAGATCACCAGAGGTGGAATGTGAGAGAAAAAAAGTTAGTAATCACCACCGAGAGTGTTGAAGAGTATCCCCTTCCATTATATTCGCACCAGCAAGAGAGTAAGTTCTATATTTATCCAGTATGGTTGGGTAGCTGAATAGTGAATGATAAATCAGGTCAATGTCAAGAAATAGGAAAATTTGAAACAACAACAACAGAACACAATCTGCAACCAACATTCTCCAGATATGTTCTTTTGTTCAATTTGACACTGAACACATAGCAAACTATACGTTCACAAGTTTTCTCATGATTAAAATAAAAGCTCATATAATCAAAATGATGCTTAAGTGATACATAGAAAACATGTAATATA
>NW_026067930.1:5134620-5172287 GCF_014885135.2 Alexandromys fortis
TATATATGAATTGACAATCCAAAGCTAGTTCCTATCAATGTTCTAGAACCTGCAAACATCCAGTCATAAGCAGGAAGAGTATTATGGGAGCACCCATCCATCAAGTTGAGCTAATGGAAGTCATTGTCTTTCATGATGCAGCCAGTGATGAGTCACTTACATGTCATGGAAAGCTTCACACCCATGTCCACACAAGTTGGCCTTGTTTGTCACAAAGCAAAAGCAAAAAGACTGAATGAGTGTGGGAGGGGGACTTGGAGAGAAGAGGGAGAAGAATCGATAGCAGTGGAAGGGGGATAAGAAAGGGCTGAATGTGGCCAGAAAGTATTATTGATGAAACTGTCAAATTATAAACTAATAACAAGAGAAATGATTTCTGAGAATGCTGTGTATATAAAGAACTGTTTTATCATAAAAGAAAGAGGAAGGAAGTCAGACTTTGTAGAAAAAAATAAATTAAATTTGTCTTCTATTTACAGCATATTATAGAAGTGGTTTTGGAAACCACATAGCTGGTAAAAATATCTATTTCCCAACTCAATTTGGTATACATAAAATGTCAACTTAATTAACAGTTTTCAATTATCCTTTGTGAGATGTTGTGAATAATACAGCATCACAGACAATGAGGCATTCTTTATGGGGTCCACTGGGTTGAATAAAAAAATCTCATTCCTTAAGCAACAGTATAAAACAGACATGTATCACAAAGAACTTTACAATGTTGTTTATTGCTGAATCCCAGTGTTCTGCTCAGATCCTGTGTCTATGGGTCAGCAATTTCTCTTTAACATGTACGTGAATGGATTTAATTTATTAAAAGTCATAAAATATATTAATCTGGGGTTATGTGAGAGGCATAAACATACCCACACTTATAAATGCAAAATAATCAGCATCTCATCTACAGTGGAGCACTTTAAATACAAAACAACAACAAAAAATATCAAGAGTCATTATAATTGCAATAAAAATGACATTTTATTGGTGTGTCACCAATAAGAGGTGCTTCACAAATTGAAAGCACAGAGAGAATTACATTGGTTCAGTTGTCCATATGAATGCTTGCTATATATTCCTTGTTAGCAGAAACACCTTTCCCTACCTCATATTGTCCAGAAAGCCCTGGGCTTACGTAGTTGAATGGCTTCCTTTCTACACTCTGGATCTGATCAGCTTCTCGTTGCTATGCATTAGATTGGCAAGTGAATCTACAGAAGTGAGGATCACTGGAGCTCATGAGGATGCTCATGACTTAGTGATGAGCTCCTTGATGGTCCACACATCTGATGAGACCTCTGGAGACCCTTCTGTGAGCTTTGAGGTCACATAACTCTTTAGATATGACTGCGCTTTGAATGTTTTTCACCCCCAAACTGTCAATTAACTTTAGTTTTCATAATAGTGTTGTAAAGTGGGGCTTTAGAAGGTGACAAAACTAAGACTCTGCCATAGGTGCAGGACAGTTACCACTACAAAAGGGTAAGTTAATGTCTCCTCTGTCGTGGGGATAGTACAGCAGGAAGATCTTTGCCCGAGAGAGACCCTTTGATATTGGACTTTCCAGCACTCTGGAGCCAACAGATTCTTGTTCATTAGAAAATGCCTGGTATGTGGTAATACGTTATCATAGCACAAAACACATAGAAACAACTTCACATTTTCCTCTGTGGCTCAACAGAGTTCAATCTTTCTATCCCATGGAAGCATGTCGTGGTACAGTGAAACCGGCCTAACCCAGGAGGGCCTGAACTTCACAGCATTGAGAGTTCTCCTCTTGGTGTTTACTTTCTTCTTTGGACCAAGTCTCCCCTCATTCCACAGAGTATGTGGATATCTCTTTGGATAGGAAAGCTTGCCTCTTCTAATGCCCCCCCACCCCGATTTCACATACACAGAAAGAAAAGTCAAGGCAAATACATGCATAAAGTCCTTGCTCCTCGGGAGTCCCTATTTCCCACCCAGGTTGTTGCTACCTCAGTGCGTGAACGGGCAGTCATATCACTTACACTGGCTATGTGTAAGCCCTAATCCCACCAGCCAGCAACATGGGAATCGCAGTTTGAATTTATTTTTCAATGTGGCTTTGTTTCGTCTCTTCCTTGAGTTGTTAGGGAAATAGTAATCATTTCATTTCAAAGTAGCCTTCCCACTTTCTTGGAAGCAGGCAGAAAATGAACAGTGTACAGTCATCTTTAAGCCTCACTTCATCTTACTCGGAAACCTGAGTTTTGAGAATTTTACAGTTAAAAACTTTATTCTTTATTTACCATTTCCTGGAAACTAGGAAGGACGGTTTCTTGAATTATCTAAGCTAGGGTTAATTTACCCGACCAAGGCCAAACATCCAGAAAAGGAGTGAGTGGGAATGAGTGTAGAAATGACTAAATAAGACCCTAAATACGAGAAGTCAGTCTTTCTTCTGAAATCCAGAAAATCCAGAAGGGACTCACATTCAGATGGGTCTTTTCCAATGCTCTTTCTAATAGGGTAGGCAGTAGTCTCTCTTAACGTATGGGTTGAGTTCAAAAAAATCCAGAGGTTGGTTTTCAGTATTTTATTTGGTTCATGTCAATGATCAGTGAGGCTGCTGTTGGCATTGGGTTCTGTAGGATGAATGGCAGTTCTAGCTTGTCTTCCATGCTCCCAGAGCCCTTGTGTGTAGGGGGTTGGTTCAGCAGAGGAAGATCATCATCAGAATTTTAAACATTAAGAGGTCTGTAATTATGATCTGTATTCATCTGATTCATTTTAGGGGGCAAGAGAAATATCAAGTAGAAAGCTTTGTTCTCTTTCTTGCCATTTGACCTAATCCAGGATCAGCTGCTGAGATGCAGTTTGTGTACAGTAGGGACCTCTCTGCTTATCTCTGCCCTGCTTGCTCTGCTCTGTGCCACCTTCTTTTCCCCAGTTTCTTCTTCTCCCTCTTCCAATCCCTTTCTCTTCTTTCTTTATATTAATTAAAGCCCTTGCCCTCCTCATCCAAGATGTGATCCCTGCCATGCAGAAGAAAACATAGTTCTGAAGACTTGTATGTACATTCTCTTGTAGACCACTCAGAGTAGGCTCCTTGTGTGATGAAATTTTAGTTCACATCAATACATCGAAAATATAAGAAAGGACAACTCTTCAGTGTGTGCACAAGTTCTTTTCTTTTTCTCATTTGGTGCTATCATGTTTTGAATGTTACACGGACCAGGTAACTTTTCTACAATTCTAACACTTCTCTAGTCCTTTTGAATTTTTGCTTTGAGATAGATAGGGTTGGACCAAGTTACCAAGGCTAGTTTTGAACTCACTTTATATCTCAGGCAGACATACAGTTGTCCTGTTTCTGCCTCCTGAGTAGCTGGGATATGGACCTTTATCACCAGGTCTGGCCACTGCCCATTAAGTCTATGAAGGACATAGACCATACACATTACATTTCTGGATTCCTTGCGCCTTTTTCTAATGTCCCTCCAAATTTCACATACACAGAAAGAAAAACCAAGGCAAATAAATAAATACAATAAAGTCCTTGTTCCTCAGGAGTTCCTGTTTCCCACCCTGGCTGTTGCTACCTCAATGAGTGAATGGACTGCCAGATCATTTACATGGATCATCCCCACCAGCCAGCAACATGGGAATCACATTTTGAATTTATTTTTCAATGCAGCTTTGAAGAAGCCAGATGCTATTAATGGGTCCCTCTAGTCTGATGTGGAAACCTCCACAAAGAGAGCAGGGGACCCAGGGTAAAATGTTTTAGTAAGTAGCTTTGTTGATATGGGAATTGTGCTCTCTTCAAGATGCCAAGCAGAGGGAGACAGGTTGGGATATCTACACATGGACTACACTCACTGAAGGAGAAAGAATCTTAATGGGGTTATGGAGCTACATAAGCAGGTGAAATCTCATTGGTGTTCCCCACTAGAGTGTCTTGCGATCAGCGTGCCTTCCCTTGTGGATAAACATATAATCCTTTGTTTGGTAGTGATGGAAGACAACACAGTCCCAGGCAACCTGCTAGGTGCCCTGTCCTGGAATGAGCAGAGTCTTGTGGGACTCTGGGATCTTCAGTGATGACAAATGGTACCCTGTGATCTTGTCTGCCAATCTGATCAGAGAACATTTGTCCTTAGAGACCTGTTTTATGTCACTGCATTCAACAGAAACTACTGAGAAAGCCAGTGCTCAACACAGCTAAAATGCCATCACCTTGTACACAGCAGCCCCTGTACGCGCCAGGCCATAGGATCCTTGTCTGTGGACTCTTCTTTATATCCCATTTGATCAGTGTGGATATGCCCCTTTTTTTTTTTTCACAAGAAAAAGCTGCTGTTATAAGAGATGATGTCACCTCCCAAAAAGGAAACAGATTGTGCTTCTTTGCCAGCTGTCCCTCCTGGCAGCAACGGTTCATGCTGCTCTGACCTTCAGAGTATTCGCTCCATCCATCCTCTTCCACATTGTTGGTCTGACTTATAGATCAACCAGGCTCTGACAGGGGAAGGAAGAGGTAAAGGGGCAGTGTGGGAAATCAAAACAGAGGAATCTATACATAGAGGAGATTCTGTTTAAAAGTCATTTCAACTTGGATCCAACGGGTCTCAATGGAGCTGGATTAGGACTGTGATTTTATTTTCTCCTGATGATGGACAAGTTAGAGCAGGCAGGTCTTAGTGGCCCCGCAGGTAACAGGGGGTCATGGTCTCTGCTTCCTATCTACAGAAGCACGTGCTTGGACATTACCTAGTGTTGAAAGATCATGCCAATCCCCTTAATCCTTATTTCCAAGATACTCAGACACCATGAGCAGTTTATATTTGCTATTTGAGAAAATTACTTTCTTTTCTAAGATCATTGTTTTTCAATCAAGCTTATATTGGTTACTCTTCCTTTGCTATGATAAAACATCACCATCAAGACAACTTATAAAGGAATGAGTTTATTTCAGCGTACAGTCCCAGGTTAGATTCCAGCATAGTGGTGGGGTCAGCATGGCAGCAAGTATCAGGTCTGGTTACCGGAGCAGGAATCTAAGAGTTCATACCCTCAACCATAACTGCAAATCAAAGAGAGAGAGAGAGAGAAAAAACACTGAATGTTGGTGAGGGTTTTTACTTCTAAAGCCTGATTCCAGTGACGTATTTCCTCTAGCAAGGCCATACCTTCTAAACCTCCCCACACAGTGGCAACATTTGGGATCACATGTTCAAAAGCCACAGCCTATGGGTAACAATTCTCAGTCAGCCTGCCAGTTCATGAGGGTCCATTGTTACAACTGTTGGATAGACAGATTGAAAGACACAGGTGTCTCTTTGGAATATCGTCATTATTGTTATGCTATTTACAACCTTGTCACCTCTCAAAGACCAGTATCTTCAAGTGGTATCTCACTGATGTTTATGTTTTCACCTGTGAATTTGGGATAAACACAAGCATTCAGTTCCCAATAAGGAAATACCAAGGCACTGTCCTCTAATTTTAGGGCATTAGTCTATATCTTACTTACCCTAGATTTTTTTCTTGGTCACTAAGAAGAACACATTTAAGATGCTTTGGAAACTACTGAGTATGTCTTGTAGATATTATTATGAATAGCAATCATTGATTTGCATGAACTTTAACATTGTTTATCTCTAACTAATTGCATGCTTTTTTGCTCAAACGTTTATGTGGCAAGCATTTATAGGCATGCACCTATTTCATGCCCTAGATGACCCTGCAGAATGGATGCAGATAAAGTCTCGTAACCTTACTGTTTACTTGAATTAAACTTAGCATTGAAATATTATTTAGGGATTATAAAATAGAAAACACCTAAGCTCCTACATAATTTGGTTCATCAAAGTGCTTGTCAGCAGTACAATGTGAAGGTGACATTTGCCTAAAATTCTAGACAGAGCAGTACTCAGATCAAACAAGATATGGCAGCATTTGGGGGGATGCTGTGAAGTTCCAGGGTCTTTGTAGAAAGAGGGCAACCTCCTCTAGTTACTCATCATGCCCTGTTTCCTGGATGGAGGTAAAAGAACTCACAGAACCGACCTGTGATCAGGTGAGGAATTTTGCAGGCACTAACTTCCTGGTGGGAATACTGCCCACAGCAAGAGTTACTTTGCCAAAGTCATGAGGTGTATAAGACATTGAACAAGGTTCTCTTGAGAGACGGCTTACACCAGTGAGCACAGATGTTCCCATGGTGGGGACTCATTTACTTGTGATCTTAAGCTTTGGAAACGAGAATGCGAGTTTGAGTCCTAGTATCCCCAAGGCCAGAAAGAAACCTGATGGGATTGTGTTTTCAGGATAGTTTAGAAGTTCATGGCCTCCTACTGATTTCCTTCCTGTTTGCAGAGAGCAGCAGCCTGCATTCAGCCTGTGTCCATGAGAGTGCCGTGCATAGCCGAATCTTCCAGATCTTATACAGGAATGAAGAAGTTCCCGTAAATGATGCCATGCTCTTCAGAGCTCATTTGCTCTTAGATGGTGAGAGGGTAAGTCTTGATCTCCTGCCAATTGCAAAAGGTTTTCTTTCCTGGCTAACTATTCCCTTTCATTGCTGGATTCAGGGTGAGTGAAGAAGCTACAGATTGATTCTGAGATCTGGTAAGAATTTATGGATCCTATATCCACCTGTTTCTGACGGCTTTTTCTCTTCTTCTCATCACACACATGATCATTCCACAAAATCATGATCATTTGCCGTCGTTCCTTCTTGCTCCAGTGTATCTCTGCTCAGGCCTATTGTTCAGGAATCCCTCAGCAGGTGGTTTGGATTATCGGCTCTTTACAAAATTGGGGTTAGGATAAGGCACAGAAGTGAAGAAGGTTCCGAACTCTGTTGACTTCAAGGGGCTATTAGCTCAGTGAGCGAGCAAATTTATAAGCATTGTGTCTTGCTTAGCAAAACTGGCCATAGCTGGGAGGAAATCAAGAGGCTCCATGGATGGAGAAAGAATTTTGGGATGACCAATCTAGAGCTAGAACAGTTCACAGAGGAGTGCCCTTTAAGAAGCACGTACTGGATAGAATTCATCAGACAGAGAAGAGGGAGAATCCTTTCCTGCAGAGAGGGGGAAAGCCAGACTAAGTTTAGAGGCCTTGGCACATTGTTTGCTTCGATTGGAGCTTGAATAAAATATTTTCATTTGCTAAATGAATATATTTTCAAGGTCTCTGGACTATTGTTCTGGTTCCCGCAGTCAATAGCTTGAATCTTTGTTCCCACATTCTGGCTGTTTATTTCACAATGCAGGCATGTATGATGTGAAGAATGCCTCTAGTTTAAACAAACGTAAGAGCACTTCTGCTCACCCATGGCTGGTCCTTGCTGTACAGCAGACTTCCATTGAGTTCCTGTATTCCAGCTATTGGCTTCCTGTACACATCTTTTTGTGCTCTCTGTATGGAGGCTAGTCCTGATTTGCTACTCTTTCTTTATTAATTAACTCATGCATTTCTTCAGCCAAGGCTTTCTAAGCACTCACTAAGTCTGTACTGTGTGCTGGAGAGAAAGTAGCAAATGGGAGACTCTGCTAGGAGTTTTGGCACTACCGTTTACCTATTAGATAAATGTATTGGCTCTCAGGCATTATTCCACTTCAATGGTAGCAAGAAATGTTTCAACTAATCATTATATCCAGAGCTAAAGTGAATAACACCTATCTGAAAAATTACATTTGTGATGAACATATGAACATACTAGTTCTTTTCGAACGCATACCAATGGATTTATGGAAATCAAACTGCTACTTATTGCCTGAGCAGATAACGTATTCATACATGCAGGTTGCAATATCATATGCGACACACGTTTGGATAATGGGTGACTAGCCAACAAGCACATTATGGAAGAGAAGATGCAGTCTCTACATTGAGGCCAAGGATGCGAACCAGAACTGAGTACAGAGAGAACTAACTAGAAGCCAAGGAGTCTGATGGGATGTTTTACAGTAAACACAGAGAGTACCTCTAGAGGCCCTCTGGATATTTTATTCATATTTGCAGTAGTGACATACAAGATTTAGGTGTACATAAAATATATAGAGAATAATAAGAGGGAGCCACAGTAGAATGAGCTACAGAAGATAAACATAGAAAGGGAAGGAAAAGCATTCTCAAGATAAATATACCAGAAAAATATGCATGAGTATCTTCTGCACTTAATGACAGTTCACATGTGGAGGGCCAAGTTTTCAGCAGTCAAGGCAAAGAAGATGTACAGATTAACAAGAGGATACTTAGCTCTTTCAAGAAGGAGAGAAAGCAATTACAGCAGAGAGGGATAGTGAACAAAATTACATTAGATAGCAGTGGTTCTCAGCCTGTACTTTGTGACTCTTTCGGGAGTGGGGGAGGAGCAAATGACCCATTCATAGGGGTCTTTTAAGACTATCAAGAAAACACAGATATTTACATTACAGTTTCTGACAGTCACAAAATTACAGTTGTGAAGTAGCAATGAAAAAAATTTTACGAGTGAGGGTCACCACAACATGAGGAACTGTATTAAAGGCTCATGGCATTACAAAGGTGGAGAACCACTCTTTTATAGAAATAGAAATTCTCTAAAGGGAGATTCTTTTGTACACCCATAGAACAGAAGCTTGGAAATGCTCATGCAAAGTTGTAGTTCCCAAGCCCATCACAGACCTAGTGCTTCAGAGACTACGAGGGTAGGGGTGAGTTGATTCAGAGGTTGAGCAAGTCCCTCTTGGGTACCTTTCCATGGGAAACACTTGGAAGCTTTAGGACCCAGGGCAGCAGTACACTGGAAAGTGGCAGACCAGTCAAGGACAAATTTAGTGAAGCAAGGGATGGGGTGGGGAATCTTATCCAGTGGCACAGGGAGTGCACAAAGGTGAACCTGGAAAAGAAGGATATAATATAGGAAACCATTGTCATCTCACTGAATGCAGCGTAATTGCCATGTTCTAGAGCAGTGGTTCTCAGTCTGTGGTTGTGACTCCTAAAGGGTTCAAATATCAGAAATCCTGCATATCAGATGTTTACATTACAGTTGATAACAATGCCTAAATTACAGTTATGAAGTAGCAAAAAAATAATTTTATGGTTTGGAGTCACCACATGAGGAATTGTCTTAAAGGGCCGTAGCATTAGGAAAGTTGAGAACCACTGTTCATATGGTTTCATTCAGAAGAAAAATGAATGAGACCGACCAAGGTATAAGTATGGGAAATGAGAGAAAGGGCAGGAAGTTGGTTGCTGCTGTTTATTATGTGGGTATTGGTGAGCCTGAAGACACATAGGGACAGCTGAACAGAAACAAAGGAAGTCAGTAGTCAAGCCATTTGATAGCCGAGGTAGCCCAGAGAACAGATCTCTGTTATACCCAGGGGGTGGAGGACTCCATGTAGATAAAACAGGCTGTAAAAAATAGACTGAAAGAGTGGAACATGCTCCTTCTGGCTTCTACAGTCCTTCCTCCCTCTCTTCAGCAGAATTCCCCAAGCTATGGCTAATGTTTGGCTGTGGGTCTGTGAATCTGTTTCCATCAGTTAATGGATGAAGGCTCTCTGATGACAATTGCAGTAGTCACCAATCTGATCACAGGGCATGGCTAGTTCAGGCTATGTGTTCACTATTGCTAGGGTCTTAACTGCGCCATCCTTGAGATTAGTGGGAGTTTCCCTTGCCCCAGGTTTTTATCTGAGCCTGAAATGTCCTCTTCCAGCCATCTCTTTTAGTATTCTCCACCCCATCCACTCTCCAAACCAGATGCCCAATTTCCCATCTGCACCTGCCCCCAGTATACCCAGGAGTTATCTTCTACTTCCCTTTCCCAGGGAGATCCATGGGTCCCCTCTTGGGCTTTTCTTTTTCCATAGTCTCTCTGGATCGGTGGATTTTTAGCATGGTTATAATTTACAACTAATATCCACTTATGAATAAGTACACACCATGTCTGTCTTTCTCAGACTGAATTACCTCATTCAGAATATTTTTTCTATTTCCATCTCTTCTCTTTCAATTTCCTGATGTCATTGTTTTCAAAGCTGATTAATACTCAATTGTATAGATGTACCACATTTATCCATTCGTCATTGACATCCTGGTTGTTTCCAGATTCTGACTATTGAATAATGAATAAAGCTGCTATAAACATAGTTGAGCACGGACATCTCACAAAAAAACACCACAAAACAACTAACTTGGCTCATAGGAATTCACAGTTTATATCAATAACCATGGAGCCTTTACATAAATCTCTGCCCCCCTCCGTGTGTGTGTGTGTGTGTGTGTGTGTGTGTGTGTGTGTGAGCTGTGTAGTTTGGTCTACTGTGGGAAATCTAACAATGGGAGTAAGGGTTGTTCCTAATGCTTTGGCTGGCTCTTGGGAACCTATTCCTGATCCTGGAAAGAAAACAGGAAAAGAAAAGGATGGGGAAATTACGGTCAGGATGTTAAATAAACAAACAAATGAAGAGAGTATGGATACAAGGAACATACCTAAACATAATAAAGGCAATATACAGCAAGCCAACAGGCAACATCAAACTAAATGGAGAGAAAATCATAGCAATCCCACTGAAGTCAGGAACAAGACAAGGTTGTCCATTCTCTCCATATCTATTCAATATAGTTCTTGAGGTCCTAGCTAGAGCAATAAGATAACAAAAGGAAATCAAGGGAATACAAATCAGAAAAGAAGAAGTCAAACTCACACTATTTGCTGATGATATAATAGTATATATAAGCGACCCCAAAAATTCTACAAAGGAATTTCTACAACTCATAAACTCACTAATGTAGCAGGATACAAGATTAACTCAAAAAGAAATCCAGTAGCCCTCCTGTACATAGATGATAAAAGGGCTGGGAAAGAAATCAGAGAAACAACACCCTTCACAATAGCCACAAATAGCATAAAATATCCCAGAGTAACTCTAACCAAACAAGTGGAAGACTTGTATGAAAAGAACATTAAATCTTTGAAGAAAGAAATTGAAGAAGATACCAGAAAGTAAAAAAAAAAAAAAAAATCTCCCATGCTCTTGGTTAGGTAGAATTAACATAGTAAAAATGGCAATCTTATCCAAAGCAATCTACAGATTCAATGCAATGCTCATCAAAATCCCAGCAAAATTCTTCACAGACCTCGAAAGAACGGTACTCAACTTCATATGGAAAAGCAAAAAAAAAAAAAAAAAAAAAAAAAAACCAGAAAAACANGAACTTCTGGAGGCATCACAGTCTTTGACTTTAAACTGTACTACAGAACTACAGTACTGAAACAGCCTGGTGTTGGCATAAAAACAGACAGGAGGAAAAAGAAAAAAAAAACAGACAGGAGGACCAATGGAACTGAATAGAAGACCCGGATATTAATCAACACACCTTCGAACACCTGATTGTTGACCAAGAAGCAAAAAAGTATCAAATGATAAAAAGAAAGCATATTTAACATTGGTGCTGGCATAACTGGATATCAACACGTAGAAGAATGAAAATAGACCCATATCTATCACCATGCATAAAACTCAAGTTCAAATGAATCAAAGACCTCAACATAAAGCTAGCCACACTGAACCTCATAGAAGAGAAAATGGGAAGTACACTTGAACACACTGGCACAGGAGACCACTTCCTAAATATAACCCCAACAGCACAGACACTGAGAGAAACAATTAATAAATGAAACCTGAAACTGGAAAGCTTCTGTAAAGCAAAGGACATGGTCAACAAGACAAAAATGTCAGTTTACAGAATGGGAAAAGATCTTCACCAACCCTATATCAGACAGAGGTCTGATCTCCAAAATATACAAAGAACTTAAGACATTGTCCATCAAAAGAACAAATAATACAATAAAAAAATGGAGTACAGACCTAAACAGAGAATGTTCAACAGAGGAATCTACAATGGCTAAAAGATACTTAAGGAAATGCTCAACATCCTTAGTCATCAGAGAAATGCAAATCAAAACATCTCTGAGATTCTATCTTATGCCTGTTAAAATGGCCAAGATTAAAAACACTGATGACAACTTATGCTAGAGAGGTTGTGGGGAAAAGGGAACACTTCTGCATTGCTGGTGGGAATGCAAGCTGGTATAACCCCCTTGGATGTCAGTGTGGCAATTTCTCAGAAAATTAGAAAACAACCTTCCTCAAGACCCAGTAATACCACTTTTGGGTATATATCCAAAGGATGCTCAATTGTGCCACAAGGACATGTGCTCAACTATGTTCATAGCAGCATTGTTTGTCATTGCCAGAACCTAGAAACAACCTAAATACCCCTTGACTGAAGAATGCATA
The DNA here is from genome assembly GCF_014885135.2 of Alexandromys fortis. NCBI lineage: Eukaryota > Metazoa > Chordata > Mammalia > Rodentia > Cricetidae > Alexandromys > Alexandromys fortis. Next base: position 5,146,890 of record NW_026067930.1, read on the forward strand.
AGGAAAATGTGGTACATTTACACAATGGTGTACTACACAGCAGACAAAACAATGACATCTTGAAATTTGCAGGCAAATGGATGGAGCTAGAAAATATCATTTTGAGTGAGGTAACCCAGACCCAGACAGACAATTATCACATGTACTCACTTATCATTTTTTAAACATAAAGCAAAGAAAACCAGCCTACAAGTCACAATCCCAGAGAATCTAGACAACAATGAGGACCCTAAGAGAGATGTACATGGATCTAATCTACATGGGAAGTAGAAAAAGACAAGATCTCCTGAGTAAATTAGGAGCATGGAGACCTGGGGAGAAGGTTGACAGGGAGGGAAAAACAGAGAGAGGAACAGAGAAAAATGTAGAGCTCAATAAAAATTATTAAAAGCTAACTAACTAACTAACTAACTAACTAACTAACTACTAACAGAGTATGTCATATTCCTGGAGATACAAGTGATAGTCTAATGTAGTTGAGGGAAGCAAAACTTCTATGAATAGTGATAGGACCTGGATCTAATCATCATATCCATCCACTGATCTTATCAGCATGTTACATTAATTCCACTGGATTTTTTGCTGAGTGTTTTGTAGTATCTCATTAAGTTATTGCAGTGTAGTGATGGGCTTTCTCGGCTTCATTTGATGAATAAGGATGCAGAGATTTAGAGCTGAGATTAGTCTCCATCACATCACTAAGGTGTGGTAAAGACATGGTTTAAATATGGAATTTAAGGCATGTATTTCCAAAGAACATGCAGGGCCACCATGCAGATGTGATGGGATAAGGGAATCCTCAAACTCAGTAGTAAAGTAAAAATAACAAAAACCATAATACATTGCATTATTTGAAATTGGTCAACCCCTTTTGTACACTTTCTTATATAGCTACTTACTATAATGTTATAGAGTTAGTAGGATTATTTTATGAATGGAAAACAACTAGATTTAGGATTTGCATTCATGCATTCTGACTTTAGAAGCTGCCTTCTCAGCCTCAAGCCTGCAGTGGACCTGGGGGCAGGGGGGAAGGGAAGAGTCACTGTGATAAGCATTGATGTGTAGGTATCTTGCAAGTATAATATATAGGCTTTTATAAACATGTATGTGTAGGTATCTTGAAAGTAGGATTTATCAAGGAACCAGTGAAAGTCATAATTAGGCTCAGTCTAGCTTCAATTCCCAGAGAATTGTGACCACCAAATCTGGTGCTCGGACGTTTTCTGTATCCAGGAAAATGATTTCTCAGAAGGTAGTAGTAGTATTACTTCTCCAGTCTTATTTCCAGGGAACAGGTAGTGAGAGCCTGTACTCCCTTGATTGAATACAGAGTTAGATTTTTGGTTATACAAAAAAAATCCCTAAGTTATTTATAGCATTTGAATTCAGCAAAAATGTTGGTGTAATATTGAGTTGGAAGTGTGACCTCAGCCTGCCAAGCCCTTGAACTCCAATTCCCAGCCTGCCAAGTGCTTGAACTCTAACTCCCAGCCTGCCAAACGCTGACCCCTCCCCTGGAAGGGTCAGGACCACTCCCACAGGGTATTTAGGGTCACAGGAACAAGGAATGTGCACTTTGGGGTTTGTGTGTGCACTCCCCCTGTCTTCCCCCCGCCATGCTCCCGGCCACTCGGGAGTCCACCATCTATTAAACTCGGGCATTTAATTTGGCTTAATCTGGTTTGATTGGAATTCTTCGCACCGGGGGAGAGGCTCTGTTAGAAAATACTTTTAACAGTTAGCTTTAAGTATTCTTTTAAAAAGTATCATTTTTAATACCACAAAGGCCTAAATATAAATTCTATCCCTATGTTTCTACTTGAATTGTGTTTAATTAAGAAGCTGTTTCCAAAGAAGCCTTTGGATAGGTGATGTCTGTCTCTGTGGGATAAGGGTATTTTTGCATAATAATAATAATAATAATAATAATAATAACCAAAACAGGTGACTGTGGGAGAAGAGTTTTATTCCTCAGAGATGCGTGGTTGCTCTCTCTTCAACTGTACGCTGTTCCTGGAAGCTGGAGCCCACAACCAATGAGGACTAAGGGGATTAGTGGGAACACATGGCAAGAAAGTAGCCAGGGCGTTTGGCCTCAAGCAGCAGAGTACTGTCACTGAGTGTGGTAAACCAGTGGTGTTTGCAGGATTTGTCTGACCCAAGCAGAGCTAACACATGTCAGCCCTGCTTTGCCAGCTCCAAGGGATGTTTTGCTTTTCTCCCCCAGAAGCTATAAACCCACAATAAGAGTATGAATGTGAAATTACCTGAATTTTCAGCATTTGAATCTTGTTCAAACATTTTAAGAAATACTATGGGGACTAAAGCAAACATGCCTGGAGATGAATTTTGGCTTATGGGCTTCCAATTTATGAGCTCAGAACAAGCTATTGTAACCTGAAATGCTGAATGCGAAGAGGGAAAGGAAGTGGCTCACTGCGAGTTGCTGAGGAGGGCTTCAGCCAATCAGAGAGCAAACAGGAGTCTAAGGCCTGTGCCACGGGACAGTCCTGACACTGAATGAATCCACAGAGCACAGATAATGAAGACTAGTGCATAGTACACAATTCCCCTATAAATATGAAAAGGGAGACCTGGGGACCTCATTTGGGGGCACATGTGAAAAGAACTGTCTTATTACTTATTTTTGCACATAAAGGACATTGAAGAAAGGAGAATTTTAAGATTTACCATAGATGAAAGTTGGAAGAGCTTGAGTCACCTTGGACATCAATGACTTAACCTCCCAGATTGCCAGGCTCCTCCCGTTAATGTGTGGGCAGTGATGTGTGTCATGTGGGGACATTTGAGTCTAAGTGGTGACTTCATGCATCTTTGGACAAGTTTGCTGCGTTGGAAGTTCACTCCACCATCCTTCCCAGAGGAGGTGCAATGCAGTCTTTCACCCATGCCTGGAATCCATGTCAAATTCATTTGACAATGAGGCAACATGCTTAAAAGCTTCATCTTAATTTTCCAGGTCCTGTGATAAAAATAAGCTGACAAAAGCAAGTTAAGGGAGAAGGGATTCATGCCAACTTACATTTCAAACACAGAGCCTCGTGGCAGGAGAGTCAAGGTTGTAGATGCTTGTAGCAGCTGGTTACCTGGCATCCACAAACAGGAAGCGGAGAACAATCACAATATGCAAATGGAGAAGCTCAGCCTGCTTCTCCATTTTTTGTAGTTCAGGACACCTAACCAAAGAAAGTCCCATCTAACCCTTAAGATGGGTCTTCCCGCATTATTCAACCAGGTCTATCGCTCATTTGTATGCTCAGAGGCCTGGAGACTTATCTCTGAGGTGGCTCTATATTTCATCAAGTTGACAATGGCGATTAAGCATTACAAGGATGCTTGTTAATAATGGTTGAAAATATACTTTTACCAAGCTGGCTGTGCGAATCCTTTGCTTTCATTTTCCATTGAATATTCCTGTTCTAAGAGTTTGCTTTTCCAGAACACGATGTCTTGTGCATAGATATTCTTACTCTGCATTAGTGGCACTTGATAGTGAGATTCTGTTTCTCCTCCTTGAGAAACAGTCAGGCAAATGTTCCAATTGGATTAGTAGTTGATTGCTGATCACTCTTGGTCTTTGTCTTCCAGGTAGAAGATGCACTGAGCGAGGTCGAGTTTCAGCTCAAGGTGGACCTGCACTTTACGGACAGTGAGCAGCAGTGAGTGTCATGGACGTCTTTGGTCTGTGTAGGGAGGTTTCTTCCTTCACCCCATACCTCACTCTTAGGTCTTCCTCAAAGCTAGAATCCTCATAATTTCTCTGGAATAACTAGTTACTACAAATCTGAAATGTCCCTCAGATGTTCCAATTTACCAGGAATATGGGATAGACATTTTATTAGTCAAGGTTTTCTAAGGAACAGTTCTGATAGCATCACACACACATGTGCGCACACATACACATAAAAACACATGCACGCACATACACACAAGATTTATTAGATTGTCTTTTGTGGTTTGGTCCACATAGTCCAGCAATGGCTGACTCGTGCTAGAGTGGCCAGGAATCCAGTAGTTGCTCAGTCCATGATGCTGAATGTCTGCAGTCCCAGCCTAATGCTGAAGGTCTGTGTGTGTGTGTGTGGGGGGGGGAACCGGGGAGATTGCTGGAGAGATGCTGATCTTCAGTCTACGTTAGGATCCAAAGGAAGTTGGGAGAAGTTGGTGTGATTACTAGGGAAAGAATGATGCAGCAAAAGAATAGATAGACTTGCCAGCAAGAGTGAGAGCAAGTAGGCAAAAATCTTAGTTCCCTTCTTCCACATCGTTTTTATGTAGCTGCTGCCAGATTTAAGGTGGGTCTTCCTGCTTCAAATAAACTTATCAGGAAAATCACTCACAGGGGTGCCCAGCTGCTCCGGTTTTAACTGATTCTAGATGCTGTCAAGTCGACAGCTGTGATTTGCCATCACAGCATGTCTGCCAGAGCCTGGAAAAGCTCACTCATTTGGAGCCAGGCTGCGCAGGTTCTGCACACAGAAAACTGTTGGCTTCTTGCCTTATTAATTGATATCTTTTACTTAAAGCATTTTTTTCTATGTGATATTGACTTGGGGGTTTTGACAACCAAAACCTCCTTCAAATCATCCTTCCTGGTTTTCCATGTGTTCATACTGAACATCTGCTATTGTCCTTCAACTCTCTGTGAACTGAAAATCTATTTATGTAAAACTTGCCAAGGAAATAGTCAGGGAGCAGTTCTCTTCCTTTGCTTAACTGCTTCCTTCAAATGTGCTCCGTGCCCTCTTCCCTCTATCCTGGGCTGCGCTATTTGCCTCTTAAGCCTTTCCACATTCTTTCAGGAATTACATAAACAATCTTTCTCTGAGGTATTAAAAAGTGTGACACCAAAACCTTGAAACGCTCATCTCCCTTAAGGTTTATTTCCCACTCAATCGGGCCCTTTAAACACTCATCTCATTTAAGGTTTATTTCCACTCAGTCAGGAGGTTCTCAAAATCCCAAAAGGGAGATGGAGGCTTTGTATTCCTTTCTTAGCTTGCTTTGCCCCTACCTCTGTGGTTTATAGATCAGACACGATGAGTAAGGAAGATACAGTAAAAGGCTGGGGAGTCATTTGAGTGCAGGTAAGGAGTGTCCTTTCTAGGGTAAATGCTCAGTCATCATTAGGGTTCTTGTGAGTTACTTGCTGGCATGATCATTATGCACACCTTCTCCCCAACTCTGCCCCATCCCTGAAGTCTGTTGATAAACTCTAGTCTCTTGTGGCCACTCATGACTTCTAGGAAAATATTTGTGGCTGATCCTTTCCATAGAATCCACATGTGGTCCATGGGGGCTCTGTAAAGTTATTTTAATCCCCTTCCTAAAATTGTGGGAGCTATTCGGTACAGATTGCTTTCCCATCAAAGCCATTCAAACCCAGCTATTATCCAGATAGATCGTGCAGGATAAATCAGGCACCAGGACTCTACATCTACAGCTCTAAGGTGCAGAGGCGGTTACCCCCTCAGAACTCCTTCTTTGGTTTCTATCTTATTAGAAGGATCTCCCATTCTCTTGGATAGCTAGGATCAACATAATAAAAATGGCAACACTACCAAAAGCAATCTATAGATTCAATGTAATCCCCATCAAAATCCCAACACTATTCTTCACAGAACTTGAAAGAACAATACTCAACTTCATATGGAAAAACAAAAAACCCAAGATAGCTTAAACAATCCTGTACAACACAGAAACTTCTGAAGGCATCACCATCCCTGACATCAAGCTCTATTATAAAACTACCATGACGAAAACAATTTGGCATAAAAACAAACAGGCTGATCAATGGAATAGAATCAAAGACCCGAGATAGGGACTGGAGAGATGGCTCAGTGGTTAAGAGCATTGCCTGCTCTTCCAAAGGTCCTGAGTTCAATTCCCAGCAACCACATGGTGGCTCACAACCATCTGTAATGAAATCTGGTGCCCTCTTCTGGCCAGCAGGCATACACGCAAACAGAATATTGTATACATAATAAATAAATAAATGTTTAAAAAAAAACAAAGACCCGAGATATTAATCCACACACCTATGAACACCTGATTTAGATAGCAGCTAAATTTATACAATGGATAAAAGAAATTCACTTCTTCAACAAATGGTACTGGCATAACCGGATGTCAACATTTAGAAGAATGCAAAGAGATCCTTATCTATCACCATGCACAAAACTCAAGCCCAAATGGATTAAAGACCTCAATATAAATCCAACCACACTGAACCTGATAGAAGAGAAAGTATCTCTCAAGGCATGGACACTGGAGACCACTTCCTAAATCCCTTTTCCTTTTGAAGAACAGGAACTGGAGGTTGGGTGGGGACTTAGAGTGGCAGAATAGGGTCTAATAGTGTCTGACTTGGTTTCTCTTCCCTTCCTTGGAGTTCAGACTTTTTCTATTTAGGATTTTCTTGAGGGTTCTCACAATAATGGAAACTGAATCGTTGTGACTCTGAAGCAAAGAAGAACCTCTACTAAGATGTCATGAGATCTGGTGGGGTTGATTCATTGAGAAGAAATGTGTATTAAATTGTAGCTCATAAGACCTTGTCTCTGGGCTTGCCAAGAGTATTCATGTTCCTGACATAGTGTCTGGTCTCAACAGCACACATTTCTCCCTTGAGAATAACTTGCCCCCACTCAGGTTCAGAAATCTTCAATTAGGACATGTTGGACAAATCTGTGTAATTTTCCAAATTTCAGTAGTGTATAAGATGGGCATCAGGATTTGAAACATTCTTAAGAGGGATAGATGTTTTCATTTATTTATTTTTTCACTTTTCATAGCAGTGTATAGAAAACAAACAAAATGGAATGAAATGGGAGGCTGCTGTTTTACCAGGGTTAGACAGGCTGTGAAGTCCCTCTTATATATCAGTAGGACAATGATGTCACAAGGCTTTGACCATGTCATGTTACTGAAGGGAACAATGATGCTGACATCTAGTGCATAGAAAAAAGAGGTGCTGCTAAATAGTACAACACATAGGTAAGTTCTGTTCCCACCAAAGCTTATTCAGTCCCCAAAGTCAGTATTAATGAGATAGAGTCACATACTCAGGACCACAATCCTATCTACACTCTCTGATTTCAAATGGTCCATGAGTACCTGCTTGTACAGGGTCCCAACACTCACCCCCACACAGCCCTGCCAGTCTCTGCAGAGCTCAGCAGATAGGAAATTCTTTAATACTTAAAGGGGCAATTCATCTTCCTGTGGGTTCTCTCAGTTGGCCTTAATTTTATTCCTTCCAAGTGTGCATAATAATTCTGTCTAGAGGGCTGTTCTTTCTGTGAGATAGCAGATTTGCTGCTGTTTAATTATTTTGTTTGCTTAGCTCCTTTATAAGAATCCCAGACATTCTATTGCCTCATCCACCACGGATCACCTGCATCTTCTCTACTCTGAGATTCTCTAGGAAGTGGGCTTCTTCTCCATAACAGTTCATTTCAGAACACCAAAAAGTGATCTCTTCTCTTCTTACATCTTCCGAAGGAGGCTTGGGTTGTTCTCCCTGTCAGGAGTCAATGTCTAAGTGAGCAAAAAGCAATACTGTGCAGTAACAGCACAGAGGAGAGTCAGAGACTACTGGTCTGGCATGGCAGGTTTTTCTCATGACTGTGAACAAGTTAAATAAGTCACATTAGTTTCACTTGTTCTTTTATGAATAGAATAAGATTATCAAATGTGTTATATGCTTGTCTTACAGGGGAAAGCAGAAGTTCCAGTCCACAGTTAAGATTCAGATCATTGTTGTCCATATTAAAGTGAGCATAAAGGCTGACAGTTGCTGACACCTACAGCTTGGATTCTCTACCTTTCTTTATCTGGGTTCATCCTGGTTAAAGCAAAGAATGTGTTACACATAGTCACAATGGGCACCAGGGGACCAATGGTTGATGTAACCTTAGCCACAAAAGGCAAAGACCACAAGGAAAGACTGACACTGGGTCAGTCTGTGGGAGCCTTCACTGTCTCCCTTCCCTCTCTGTAATCTATTTGCTTATCTATGGAGGAAGAAGAGATCCTCTTTGTTGTGTTCCTGGAAAATGCTCATAGAGATTTTCCTCAAGTTCTGGCTCTCTGCAACCTGCAGAGCCACAGAGACCGTTTTTCAGCAGTTATGTCTAGACAAACATTATTCTCCGGTTTGTGTCTTCTGGGTTTGTCTGTCTGTGGCCTGTATCTTAGGATTGGGTATGCATTGATTACAAAGTGCTAGAGCAAAGGAAAGGGACCACTTCCTGAAACTGGTCAGACTGCTTCAGCAGCGTGTTCTGGGTCTTTGTTCATTCAGTCAATCAGTTGACATTTTCATAACCATGGGCTTGATCACCTTCTCCATCATGTCTGTACCAGTGAGGTGCCAGAGATGTAAACATGAGTTAGTCATAACTCCTGCTCTTGGAGGCTAGAGATCCCACACAATTCACAACCTCACAAAGTCTATTCAGCATTTTAAGAGCACTGTTCATCCTATGGGGGTGAAACAAGGGGGAAGTGTCCAAGAGATTTGCAGTCATGAGAGGATCCTTGAAAAGATATGGTCATCTTTACCATCTCTGAGGTTCAGGTTTACCTACAGCAACAGAAGAACTGAGACCCAGAGTTGTTCTGTAGCCTTCATTCTTCATTTACCAACTGTGGGACAAATTCTTTCAGCCAGGCCGCACATTGCAGGATTGAGTAAGACGATGAGACTATTAGGCGGAGCTACTTGAGTGACAGCATGGCCAACCAACCACGCACACCTGAGCTCACTCACTTGCCTTCCAGGCTGAGAGATGTGACTGGAACACCGATGATCAGCAGTCGCACGCTTGGCCTGCACTTTCACCCCCGGAGGGGTCTGCACCACCAAGTCCCTGTCATGTTTGACTACTTCCACCTGTCGGTGATCTCCGTGACCATCCACGCTGCCCTGGTGGCTTTGCAGCAACCTTTGATCAGGTATGAAGGTAGAGGTAACCCTAACATTCATCCCATGCATCATGGAGAGACACAGCTTGTCATAAGTGTTCAGCACACACCATAGAAGGTGGCCCAAGGTTGCTGACTTAAGCTTGGGTCTTCAGCTGGCCCACAGAAGTAGTAGGCAAAAGCTTAGGACAGCCTCAGCATCACAGAGGACAGTGGGGGATTTTTTTGGGGGGGGGGATAACGTATAAATTGGAGCTCACACCTCATGGATTTGGATTCTTTCCTTGGCCTCACTTGTCTCTAGCTGTGCCTTGAGAAGGTCCTCGTGTTTCTGAGCTCCATAATCCCTGTGTGTAAAATAAGAACATTGACTTTTATATAAAACTTTTTGAAATTTTTAAAATTCATTTGATATTTTGGGGTATCTATAAGGTTTCCAGCACTTTATTATCTAATATTCAATTTAAGCTTAAATAATTCATTCCTTAACACCTTCATATGTGTATAAAATGCACATGATTCCTACTCCCACCTCTTTTCTCACCTTCTCACTCCTGTCAACCTCCTTTCTTCCTTAGGAGTTCCTTTAACACAAGCATGTCTTTTGTTATTTTGTGACCCACTGAGTTTAACGAGGGCCATTCGTGGAACATTTTAGTGAATCACAGAGGAGGCCAGGGCTAGTACATAGCAGGTATCCAAATCTCTTCCTTCCCCCAGTCACTGTTTGCTCAAATGCAAGTCTGCTTGTAAGATCGTTTGCCTTTGCCCTTAATTGACTCACCCTACAGCATCTCCAAGGTGCAGAGGAGAAATTGGATTTCATTAGTTCTAAAAAGGAAGGGAGAGAGCTCATAAGAGTGAATGTAGTGGGCCATGCATGGCCATCTATCATGGTCTCATATGGCTGACTATGTTCATTTAGATAATTTTAAACAGGGAGAGTAAACAGTTGCACGTGTGTACAATGAGGAATTTGGGGTATATTCTTGTAACCCAGAGGAAAGAAAATTGTCCAATTTTTGTGTTCTAGACAGTTTCTATGAGTTTTATTCATCTGTGGATGGACAACTGGGTCATTTCTGATTCTGAATGAGACTGATAGAGATACTGGATATGTGTTGAGTGACTAGGATGGAAAGCCCAACAAGAAAGTAAGTTGGATATTGGCTAAGGTGAAGTGATTTGAGAAGGCAGAACTGATTATCATGGCACAAGTTTGGGGAAGTGTTAGCGCTTAGCTATGGAAATGCCTGCACAGGAATTAAATCAGAGCACATAGCAGGGAGAAGCCAGAATGGGGAAGTAAGAGAGACAGACAGTTGGTTAGCAACAGCTCTGAGCCTGGAGCCTGGAGTTTGTGGCCTTCTATAACTGACTGTGCCTAACATTCTTCTGCCCAAAACTTTGCTGAGCTCTTAGATTGAAGCTGTTCCTACACTGGAGGTCCTAGACTGAGGGGAAAAAGGGACAAGGACCAGGGGTCTATGGTTTTAATTCTTCACTTCTAATGGGTGTCTAACAGAAGCATCAGACTCCACACACAATGAGTCTAAGAGGACCATGTAGGGTCCTTTGAAACATAATTTATAAAAACTCAGGGATAGAAATTGGAGTTCAATCTGAAGACCAGAAGAGCAAAGCAACTAGCCACTGGCTCTTACCTCAACCTCAGTCTAAAAATGGCGATCCTGCCTTTAGCTACTGGGATTAAAGGTGTGTGTTACCACTGCCTGGTCTGTAAGGCTGACCAATAGGGCTTTTTTTACTCTTTGATCATCAGGCAAGGTGTATTTATTAAAATGCAAGTGGAATATCATTACAGTCCTCAGCATAGACCTCTTCTTCAGATAGCTGCATCCAGTGGGTTGAGCTGATGTTTGTATGTTGAATTATGTAGGGTGAGTGTTAGAGCAGAATGTTAGAAAAACGTTACAATGTAGGAACATGGGAAAGCAACCATGGCCTTGGAAGCTGCAACACAAGTAGAATCTAGAAAGCAGAAGAGTTCAAGTCTCCCTCAGACCATGTTCCCTAGCTGGGTGATTCCCTCTGATCAATGCTGCTTCAGTGCATGGCGCAGTGTGAAATCTGTGTGCCCAGGGTGAGACAGAGCAGCTGTGCTCTGAGATCAGCAGAGACTGTTCATCTGGAGGCCAGGCAACAACCCAGATGTGAAAGCAAGTGACCCTTCCGGGGCTTCTGGGTCCCAGAGACTAAGCTATTCCCATGCAGCTAGAGTTAGGAATATCTGGCTGCTTAGTTCCTCCATTGACTTTCTAGGGGATCTTTGGATAGTTGATCTCACGCCTCTGGGTGCCTGTTTCACCATACAGATACATACATATACATATACATGTGAACAAATATTTTTGTGATAATAAACCAACAGATACTATGACTGTACATAATAAAAAAATGTGTAGACGGTCCCACATCATGAACATGTGTGTAATAAAGGCTCAGAAGAATTGAAAACTAGCAATTCTGAGATGTACATATTGTACCCCTGGCTGTTAAGAGACTCAGAGTCTAGAAGAAATCCAGGTGGTAAGCTTCCAAACTGAGGGGTGTGCAAAGTACTGACAAGGCCTGAGTCAGGGAGCAGTTTGAAGAATGGGCTTCAGGACTGGGTAGCCCCCAGTGCCAAATCTGAGATTCTACTTTCTAACTTTGTACACTTGAGCATGCAGGATTCAGGTTCAGTTATCAGCAGACGGTTGGAAGGATTCAATGACAGAACACAGGAAGCCCTTGATTATGCATGCGTCCAGGAGATTAATTTTTGTAAAGCACCCACTGTATTCTGGGCCACTTATTTGGCACCGATAAGGTCCTGACAAATGGCAGAAAGCTTTCTGCACAGGGGTGTGTGCCTCTCCTTGTGACTCAGAAGCTTTACAGAAGACATTGCTCTACCCAGGGGACAAGAGTGTAACAGTGAAAATTGAATTTGGGAAGGTAAATTGGAGTCAGATTTTGGCAGTGTAATTAATGATGCATCCAGGGGTTGGACACGAATTAGTTGAGTATAAAGAGGCACTGAAGGCTTATGCCTCAGAGCAATCCTCAAGACGTAGCCCTCTCAAACTTCTTCAGGCAGGAGGACAACTGAAATGAAAGGTTTCCCAGCACCTGGCATCACCTTTCGGCTCTAATGTTGCTAGGGACTTCGATGCTATCTAACCATGGGTTTGGAACCAGGATGTCTTAGAAAGTTTAACCTTTCGGTAGGAGCAAACTTGGCAAGTTTGTTGGCAGCAGCCTTCCAGATGGGAGCAGGCACAGCTGCTGAAGAGTTAAACTTCACAGATGGGGTAAAAATAGAACCGCCTTCCACTCTCTGGGTTTTGCAAGAAGAATTTCTGTCTTGACACATGGTACCTTGGAACAAAGGGAACCCTTTAAGCTTGTGGGAAATACCTGTCAAATCGGGTAAGCAGCAGCTTTTCCAGAAAAGCACGCTCATAGGATCAGTTAGGTCCAACACGGATGCTGCAGCTGGGAAACGGAAATTTCACCTCAAGAGACCCTTAGCCTTTGCTGGGAACGACCAAAGAAAATTGAGTTTTTAAAATAGTTTTTAATCTTCAAATAGGTAAAGTCAAGTGTCTGCTAGGGGCTCCCTCCAGTAGAGATGCCAACTAAAAGCCATAATTAAATAGCAAGTATTTTCGTCCTTTGTTGGCAGATATCCCAGGGAAGGGGTCATGATTCCTTATGCACACACACTTTTTTCTTCTAGAATGTTCCTACCAGTACCTTCTGGCTGTATAGTAAATTCGCTTTAGCTTTCATTTCAGTTCAATACAAATCCAAAGGCAGATATGGTGAGACATGTCTGTAATCTTAGCACTCAGGAAGTTGGGGAAGGAGAACCAGGAATTTGGCCAATTTGGCCAAACTGGTATGTATGTATGTATGTATATATATATCCCTGTCTCAAAAGAACAAAACAAAGCAAAAGCAAATTCAAATATTATTAGTATTCCATAATACGATTGCCCCACAGTAAGGCAAGGCATCTCAGGTACCTAAATACCCAGAAGCTCAAGGCACCTATATTAAATTATAGGTTTTCCTGTAACCTATGTGTGTACTACTCCTACATGATTTATGTTACCCCCAAATTACTTGCGATGACACTGCAGTTAAAACTGGGGAACTAAATATGATTGGAATCCCGTGAGCCAATGCACATGTAGTTATGTAGTTAGTGACCGAGTGACTTTGATCCAGTTAGATTCTCAAGAATACTTACCAGCAAATTTTATTCAGTGTCATTGTTTGCTAGACCTTACACTTAAAGCTAACTTTTGCAACTATCAGGAGTCTCCATGATACCCCATGGCTCAAGTGCATTAATCCTTCTGACAGGAGATGACATAGGAGGTTCAAATCCAGCCCAGGTCCTATTATGTAAGTGGTGTCGCTGGTTAGGAACTCCCGCTAGCGAGTGTAAGTTCCACGCTGTTGTGGCTGCCTACTGTGCCACACCACTTCTGTGTACTCAGCCCTTTCATCCTGCTCATTTCATACACTTCTCCTCTATGCCCATTGGCTGCTGTGCATCCCCATCACGTTCCAACATAGACTGATGGGTTTGAGTCCCCTTCTAGGCCAATGTGTGCTTAAGGTGAAAGTGACACATTGCCACTTCGGCATTCTAACTTTCCATGTGCTCTCTGATTTGTGGCATTAGACTAATAATATTTGGTAAATGCATTCAATAAAAATGTACCTTAACTTTATTTCTCTGCCAATATTGCTACCAGAAGCATGAGTTCCTCGTCTGAAATCTGCCCCCCCCCTTGCGCAAGCACCCAGAGCAAAGATGGTGACATATGAGGACACTCATGGTAGAGACCCTTTTGTTTTGTTTTGTTTTGCCATGAGAGACTCTTAGTCTCTTTGGGAGATTAAGACATTCCTACAAAATGGTAACTATAGAATTTAAAGTGTGTCTAAATAAGCTATTAGATTTTTAATTTCTTTAGAACTTCATACACGAGTACTGTATTTACATTATTTTTCACCATCTCCCTCCTCTTTCCAACTTCTCCTGTGTCCCCTGTAGTCCCTCTCATATTCATGACCTTTTCTTCTTTAATTATTATCATTACATTTATATATACACCTGTTGAGTTCGGCTAGTGTTGCTGATAATGTGTGTATGCATATGTGTGTGTGTGCATGTGTGCGTGTGTGCGCATGCTTAGGGATGACCAACAGGTATTGGAAAAACTATCAGGTGGCTTGTCCCTGCAGAAGAATGTTTTTTTTACCCCCTTAGTCCATTAGTTGCGGGAAGTTCTTCATTTCGGTTTAGGGCCTTGTGAAATTTCACAGTGACATGGCAACTGGTATACTTACTGTGAAAGTCTTGTTTAGGCAGCTGTATTTTTGAGATTTCTTGTGTGCAGCTTCCCTGTTATATATAGAAGACACGATCTCACATACCATCCTGAATACATAAAATCTCATCTGAGTCAGTAGCGCTTTAATAGCTGATATTTGAAGGAAAGGGAAAACAGTGTAAGCAGCTTTATTCTCATTTATTATTGGAGGAAAATCACCAAGTTTAAGGTAGAAGGACTGACCATATACCTAAATATCATAAGGACACACGATCTAGTCACATTCTTAAATCTCCATTGAATCTAAGATTGATGATAGCCAGATGACCTGCCAGATGACCTTTATAATGAATCAGAATTGGACAGAAAAATCCCATTTTTTTCCTCTTGATGAGGTTACAGCATTCCCAGATAACATGCAGGAATACTTTCTTGATTACAGCAGTCTAGGACATATCACAGGAGTCTTGCATGGATCGTGGAGATGAACATAGTTTTATGACTTTCACAAAAACGCAAGTAGAAGCAAGGAGGGACTAAGACTAGAAAGAACTCATGCAAGGCAATGACCCCATGAGGGCAGAAGTAGATCTCAAGAGCATGATGAACTTGGCAGGGTGGGGGGTGTCTTCTACTCTGGTCAGGAGTTCCTTCTAGCTGCCTCCCAGGAAGATGATTCCCTAGGACATACCCTCAATAACCTCTCAGTCAGAGGACATACAGGAGTTGGGATACCTCTCTGTACCTCTGCTGATGAACACATCCAAGAATACTCACCCATTAGATAGTATTGGAAATACAACATCCAGACTCTCCTGCTGGAACACCACTTAAATCTGTACCACAGGCTCCTCCATTGCAGCCCAGAGGGAGCTGATTTAACACATGGTGGCTTACTCACCTCCTGTTTTCTCCTTACTCTTCCTTACAGTTTCACCCGCCCAGGAAGAGGCTCCTGGTTAGGGAAAGGTGGCCTAGATGCAGGACCAGAACAGCCCACTATTTCTCTGGAAAACTTGGTCTTTGGAGCTGGATACTGCAAGCCGACTTCCTCAGAGGTAATGTGTGTATGGGAGCCATGACCCTGTGACCTGTAGTTCTCACTTTGAAAGAGTGTGTCCTGTGAGGTTCCTTATTCTATCAACTATTTCTTTAGGGTGATCTGTTTATTTCTTTCAAGGTCCAATCATCCTTTGACTTTTCACTAGTCTTCTCTTACATATTTTCTGAGTGTCAAGCCCTGTAACAGACGTGGCGAGTATTCTTCTCCTATGGCCCCTCTTACTTCTAGTCCTTTTGGAGATAAGAGCTCTCTCGAAGCTATTTGGTGATACCACTGTAAGGTTGTTTCCTTCACACTATGTGGTGATATTGAATGTCTGTTGGCATTGGGTCATGCCTGCTTTCAAAACTGGATCCAACTCTTCAATTTCTCTGTGTTTCCTTCTCCCCACCTCTAGAGAAGCATCAGCAAGAACCACTAATCTCATGTGTAGTTATGTATACCCAATGTTGTCCCAAATTAAAGTCCTTTGACTCATACATGGTCATTAGGTGCTGTTTAATAAATACATATGACTACCTCTCCATTCCCTTTGCTTCTTCCCAAGAAGGACCTGACATTGCTCTTCTTTCATCACTGCCTGTATTACTTTTTAACACATGAGGCATTTTGTAAGTGTATTCTTTTTTTTTTTTTTTTGGTTTTTCAAGACAGGGTTTCTCTGTGGTTTTGGAGCCTGTCCTGGAACTAGCTCTGTAGACCAGGCTGGTCTCGAACTCACAGAGATCCGCCTGCCTCTGCCTCCCAAGTGCTGGGATTAAATGCGTGCACCACCACCGCCCGGCTTAGTGTATTCTTTTGAAATATCCAGCCAGTATTATTCAGGGTTGCCCAGAGACATGGAACCACTAGGAATGAATTCTGCATTGTTGTTGGGAGTTGACTCACAAGATTCTGGAGGCTGAGAAGGCTGCAAATCTGCTTCACCAAGTTGGAGACCAAGGAGAGTTGATGGCAGAAGTCTAGGCCAAGTCGAATTCCACAAGCTAGATAACATTGTCACTTATGAAGGATAACCATTTGCTTTGCTATAGTCAGAAACTCAGTGGATTGGCCCAGCCGTGTCACACTGGAAAGGCAGATCTCTTTCCCTCAGGGAGGTCTTTTGTTCAGTTCAAACAGTTCTCAGAGACACTGATCCTGGCAGCTACAACAATGTTTAACCAAACATCTAGCCACCCCATGACCCAGGCAGGGAGACACAAGAAATTTATCATATTTAAACCAAAGACAGGCATGTGAAAGACTGCCTAGCCAGTTCTGTCACCTTGTGCTACAGAACGTTCTTTGGCCAAACAGTTCAGGATATGAAGTACCCTGCTCTTCTGGAGTTTCCCCATTTGAGATCTAGTCAGGAGATCCAGTTGCAAATGTAAGCCTAGTCCCATCTCTATCTGGGTTAAGTTGCTATGTCACATGTCTTCATGGTCCTGAGGCCTCTAAAGGGGGACAGCCACAATTTCCCTAAAGGATGGGAAACTGAATCTATAGTAGCGCTTGTTCTCATGCGTGGAGCTGGGGCTGGAGAACAGTAAGAACAGAATGATTGTACACGCTCAGTACTTCTGGTACCCACCAAGCTTTCTGGAAGCTAATGTGTTTACCTCCTACACAGGAGCCTCAAATGAGTGAGGGGAAGATGGGACAGCTAAGAGCCTGCCAGCATAACACGGGCATTTCTCTTACCACCCTCTGCATCGCCCATGCATTTCAGCATGGCATGAGGTCTGGATAGAAGGCTCCCCATCCCAATGTCTACAGCAGACCCCCTCATCGCTCAGTAGATGTGGTTGTATATCCCCAAGTCATCTGCCAATCCCCTTGCTACCGAGACATTGACAACTGACTCCCACACAGAAACAACCATTCTGCCCAGTTTCCAATCACAGTTCAACGTTCCCTGTGCCAAGTTCTGCCTCCATCACAGCACTGTATGGTGGCTTTAAGAGTCTCCATGACAGACATACCACCTAAAAACCATCAGTTCAGTGTCCTGACCAGGGAATATGGCCAGAGATATTGATGATTGGTAGCATTCACAGCCTAATTCAAAACACTTACAGCATCCTCACACGCTGAGGTCCTTAGCTGATGCCGCTGAAGCGTGTGAAAGTGTGATGCTCCATCTACCTGGGAGGTTCTCTGAGGCTCAGTGTCATTTGCATCAGCCTAAACCATTTGTACCAGCACTGCACAAACAGTACTGTCTGATTCCCCAAATGCTTGATTGATCTCTGGCTCTCCTGTGCAGGCGCTCTGCATAGTTCAGTGGAGGGGCCGTCTCATTTAACTTCTTTCTCTAGGACCTAGCAGGACACCTGCCCTATGACACCAGTACCCAAGCAATGTGTGTTGAATGGAGGATTGAAACAACTGTGTACAACATGTTGGTGCAGAGTTGGACAGCTAGAGATTCAGGAGAGAGATCATTCACTGCAACAGACAGAAAGTAAGGGCGGAGCCATGGAATAGACCACGTTGGGAGATTGCAAAGACGCCAGACCCAGCACTGGGCAGGGTAGCCAACACTGTAGTACATTCCAGCCCACTGAACTTTTTTTTTTTCCACATGTCCTGGCACACTGCCAGAGACTGTTGTAATGTGTCCCCTGTTGTGACAAACAATGACAATTTGTGGAAACTCGGTGCTTACAGAAACTGTAAGTTTGTTCAGCTGTGAAATGGGTCTGTCTTCTGGGAAGATTTCAGAGATTTATATGTGTAAATACTTTATATCACTGGGCTTGGCAGGCAGATGATGCAGTATAGTTGGAGTTTGTTTGTTTGTCTGTTTGTTTTTCCATTTTTTTCTTGGCTGCTTCTAGGGCTCTGTGTCAAAATTAAATGTGCCCGCCTTTCAAATGTTCAGAGAGAAAGACTGATTTGTGAGTCTTGGCATTGGCCTTGCTCCTGAAAGTTGCTCTGTGAGTTGTTTTAAGGGCTCTGTTCTTTTCCTGTGTATTTCCCATTTGGGTCCCATCCAATTATGCGGAGTCATTGCTGTGTGCCCACCCTGCACCTTCCCACCAGGCAAGGCTGCCAAGCAGAGAATCCAATCTTAGTTCCACATTCCCTTGAGAGCACTGTATCCACATCTCAAGAAGCCCGGAACATTAGCAGGCAGAAGTGGAATCCGCACTGACTGCCGCATCAGCTGGAGGCATCCGAGACAGGTGCTCCTCTCAGTTAGACCTTCCTGGCAGAGGCCTGGGGAAAATCAGAGATTCGTGGCAGAGTGAGCTTGTTGGAATGAGTAGCATCCCAGGAAGGTAAGGGATGCTGCTGCAGTGGGACCTGCCCCATTTCTCGGATCACTACACCCACTGCTTCTACCATCACCAACAGCAAGCTTTCCCTTTAACTATGAGAAGTGTGATGTTGGTCATTTTAGTTCACACCTATTGTCACCTGCTCTCCCTTAAGATGTCGTTTACAGCTGCTCCCCGACACCAGGTGGATAGAATATCAGATGATATGTATCTCTATGTCTTCCACTTACAGAGTTCTTCTGTGCAGGTCTTGCTTCTCTTTAGCTCCCTCTGTGTACCTGGCTCCTAGTGTTTCCTCAGAGAGCATTGGTTGAGCTGTGGTCTTGTCGTTTTAATCTCCATTTCGCTGATGATTACTAGCGGTGAAACGCTTTCACTGAAAATCATTGCCCCCCTGCTCCATCCCCTTTGGAGGAATGTCCATGTGAATAATTTGTCTATATGTAAATTTGCTCATCTTTGATGATTTAATTTTGTTTAGTCATAGGAGTTCCTCATGCAAGTCCGATATTAGCTCTTCATCAAATCGCAGCTGAAAGTGGTTGCATTGCATGGCTTGTCCCTTTGCAAAAAGGAGCCTTGTTTGGCACAGCCCCACTTGTCTCTTCCCTTCCGGCTGCCGTGCACCCTCACCAATATAAATGTCCTCAGGTTTCCTTTTACATTTTCCCCGGGGCTTTTTATAGTTTCAGGTCTGACACTACATTCTTCAATACATTTGAGATGATTATGGTGTGTGGGGTGAGGAATGAGTTCAGTATAGATCCATTCTTTTCTGTATGGTTGTGCAATTCAAACACTGTTTATGTGAAAGACTATCCATGTCCCGTTGTGTGGCCTTGGCACTATTCAGTGACAGAGAGGGTTTATTGCTGAGATGTCTGCTCTTTTAAAAGGTGTGTTATGGTGATGCGAGTTCTGTGGGGGAAAAATGCAACAAGCTTACTATATTTAATGACTCGGGATGGGCTTGCCATTCTGTTCAGTTGGTTTCTGTGCAGTGTCTATGGCTGTAACTCACCGTGTGAGCCATTGCCATTCTGCTCTCTATTCTGAAATCGTAGGCTACGATACTTCCTGCTTTATCTTCTTCTCACAATTGCTTTGGCTCTTCAGAGTCCTTAGTGTCCCTTAGGATTATATTCTATGACTTAAGTCAATCACAGAATAAAACAATACTGTGTGAAATAGCTAGAGACCAGCACATAGCAAGGAATGGAACTGTGTCCGTCATCAGGGATGTAGGGAAGGAGAAGAGGTTGGAGTTTTGATCTTGTGTGATGAGAGAGGTTCCTGGAGAGCTGTTGCACTGAGCTTCTCTGTACTCCATCCTGCTCGGTGTGTTTACAGTTTTGTTAAAAGGGTGGATCTCATATTAAGCACTCTCACTTGAATTTTAAAAAGAAAAAAAATTATCATAATCAGAAAGACCAGAAAAAAACCACCAAGCCATAATTATTTTAAAAAATGATTTGTAGTTAAAAAGCTAATGTGTTTTAATATTTTAAGAATTTGAATGGTGACCATTCCTGGGCTTCCCTCATTGATGTAAATTGACTGACATTTTTCTCATTTAAATGCCTGTCTGGTTTAACAAAATCATGCAGAAAACGTAGCAGGTTGTTTGTATGACATATGGGCTAGGGTGGGCAGGTGATTCAGAATAATTCCATGGGTCATTTCTAAAGGAGCGCATGCATCTGTGACAGAAGGCTTTGCATCCAAACCGTAAGGTATTGTCTGTTTATGTCATGCTCCCGTGGCTGGAGACAACCCAGATTTCACGCAGCTGAGGCTGGATGCCTTGTTCCTGACTAAGTCATATCACAGGTCTCAGGAAGGAATCTGCACCTTTCATAGGCCATCCAGTGTCACCCATCACCTCACTGGTACCCAGCATGTCTCCTGGTACACCGCAAACACTTAACAAAAAGGTTTTGAATAAACACAAGGCAGAGGATCAACAAGGTTACAGACAAGAGCAACAGATGTGGAGTGAATGCCAGGGTGGGGCTAAGATAATATTTTCCCTATGGGTTGCCTGTGGGTGTTTGCCCCAGTCCTGCCACTGCCCTAAACTTCTGTTTCTTTATGGGGAGACTGGAATCTGCTTGCATGGGAGGTTTGTCTGCGACTTGTGATGGCAAAGCAAGTCCCATCTCCTCCCACCTTCTGCTTTATGCTTTCTTGGTGGCTACCCCACGGCAGTGTGACGGCAATCACCAATAACCTATTTAGCTGTTCACAAAAGTCTTCTTTCTAAGTGCCGTTATTCTCAACATCTGACTGGAGGGACTCAAAATCTGCTGACTGAAGCAAATCAGCTGGAGCATGAAGCCTAATGAGCTGTGTGGAGCTCTTACGTCATCTGCGTTTAGACTCACCTTTCTCCTGCTCATCCCCACAGTGCCCAGCTCAGGCCAGGCTCTCACATTCTTCACTCAGGTCTGACTGTCGGCAACAGGTGCCTCCTCAATAACTAACCATGTTAATGTTTGCTCCGCATTGGATGGCTGAACCTGCGTTTTCGCCTATAGTCACATGGTGTGCATTCTCCTGGAGAGTGTTCAAGTTTAATGCTTCAATTAGGAATTCCAAGGCAGCCAATGTGACTAGTCAAGGAGCTGGGAATATCATGAGTGACCCTGTTGTAGGCATGCATGTGAGCCTGCTCATGTGTCCAGGGTTGTGTACCTCACAGCTTATAATTAGATCAGGTACACCTGACTGGAAATAGAACAGTTTATTAATAAAAATAAAATACCCTGGAGAATGGGGTGGGGTGGGATAATGAGCTGGGGGGGGGGCACAGATGTTTATAACCACTGAGCCTGGAATGGTGTGGTCCTTGACATGGCATCCAACTTTATATATTCTCTGCTTTTCTTGAACACCCTCTGTTTGTGGTCTGAAGCCTAGGTGGGGAGGGGCTTCCAGGCTTTCTCTGCCTCCTGGTTTCTTTTATATTTTATTCTTCATGTAGCTTTCCCAGCCTCTCTTCTCCTGCCACAACCGGATGGCTTGGGGCCATGTGAAACCAGGTTAGCACAGATAAGTCATAAACAGACTATAATCGGGATTCTAAAGACAGTCGTAATTATCATTCTTGCTTGTGGCGTACTGATTGGTGGTAAGCACAGTTTAGGACAGAGGGAAGGACAGATGCTGCTGCAGCAATCCCAGAAACAGTAGAGTAGTGGCCAGAGGCAAAGGGGGAAGAAGGGTAATTAAAGTAGAGAAGAGACACACAGATGGCAAAGGAATGGCTATAGTAAAAGGCAGGGAACCTGCAGAGAAGCAGACTTCAAATATTCTGTCATGAATTACAAAGGCTTGACCATGAGCTAGCACCCTACTGAGGGGAATTAGCAATACTGATTTACACTGAAGTGTGAATGGCTGAGACTATTCCTTTTGAAATACCTTAATCCAGGTTTTCTCTCTCTCTCTCTCTCTCTCTCTCTCTCTCTCTCTCTCTCTCTATATATATATATATATATACATATATATATATGTATGTGAGAGAGAGAGAGAATGTGTGTTACACGTCCACTTACATACATTATATATGTATTTTAAGTAAACATAAAATAATATCTCCCTGTGGCTTTTAGTCATCTTTAGTGTTCTTTTATCCATCTTCCTCTGTATGACCCTGCTTCCCAGCTCTCCAGATAAAGCACACCTTCCCCCATTTTTCTTATTTAGCCATAGTAGCCACTAGTGACCCCTAGGAGATGGAAAATTAGCCCCTCTCAATACCTTAATGTACCCTGAGGGTAGGTTCCTATTGCTGATAATGACACACGCTTACATATTTGGGATGACCATAGCCGGCTGTCACACAAAAGCATCTTTCCTGTCATCTAGCTTCCTTGGTTGCAACAAATATTATGCAAGCTGCCAAGGGAGGGAAGTAATTAAAGTGTTCTATCCAGCTGCAGCACCTATGAATCATGATAAGGACCAGCATGGAATAAATACAAAAGGTGAAATAACTGGTACTTGGGTGTGTATGTGGCGCAACAGCTACCTAACCTTCTGTGGTGTGTTGGCAGCCCTGTCCCAGCGTGTACAGTTTTACAATATTTACAACATTTATAGCCTGCACTGAGTCATGGCTGAGATCATAGGGGTTCTGGGCACTGGTACCAATTGCAGTTCTAGTAAATGACTAAAGGCAGGAAGTCAACTCTGTGATGAAAGAAAGCTGTGAGGGTCAGGCTCCTAGCTGAACAACTCCAGTAGAACTGGAATTGTGAAATACGGTCTCCAAGTGCCAGCCACTCCCCTCACCAATAGGTATCCTCTTCTCGCCCTGAAAAATCAGCAGGGCTAAAGAAGCACCCAAGACCCACGCTTTCTGTCTCCACTGCTATGAATAATTGACTATATTTGATAGTTTCTATCACCTTGAAAAATCGCTTTTCAAAGATTGAAATAATAAAAGATCCATCTAGGAACAGGGATGGGATATTACCTTCTGTTTCCATGGAGACCAAATTGCGAGTGTTCTCTCTGTGATTTTTATTGGCAGTTGCTGAGACCACACTTCCTGGGTTAGCTTGGCCAGTAAGTACATGATATTTATCATTGCCTGCAAATGTATGGAAATCAACCCAACTTACATTTACTCTTGGAGTTTTAGAAGTGGCCCTTTCCCCCGTAGTTTGTATCAATTTAACTCAAAAGTGGTATTTTCCTGTGCCAAGTATGCAGTTCCTTAAATTGTGCTGTCTATTTTGATGTGTGTATGTGTGTGTGTGTCTTTTTTTCTGGGTCCTGTGGCGTCCATGGAAATCTGTCTACACATGAGAAAAATCAATGCTCTGAGAAATAGCTTCCTTTTCCCTAAGAACTGTGACCTCCACAGAACTCTGTAATGCTCGCCCCATTTGTATACATCCACAGTTCACCTGTGATAGTGAACAGACACATTGCTAGCTTGGTGGGTTTTCATGATCATCCTCGTGGTTAAGACACTTATGGTGACTGACATGCAGTAACTATTGCACAAATCATAACTCCTTCCTCTTGTTTCTCCTTCTGCTGTTTTTAATTTTTTTTAGCTACAATTAGAAGCACTAGAAACAAAAAATGTTACTCTTTTTCCTATGCACAAATGATATTCAGTTAACTCAAGAACTGCATTTATATGAATTCAGCTTTATTTTTCCCCAAAGCCTCTTTTCTCATTTATTTAGAAGTAATTAAATTATCCTATTCCCATGAACACTAATACTCTTCTATTAAAATCTGCTGTTTATGCTTAATATGGGGGTTAGATGTGTCTTCATTACTTGTTTCATTGTTTGAAATGGAGAGGTAATATTTGGTATAGAATATATTTTACTTACATTTAAGCAGCTACCACGAAGGAACCCCAAGGTTGGTGAATGTCTACTACGGGTGTTTTATAGCAGCATAAGGTTTCTTGTGTGCCATTGTCTCTCTCTCTCTTGCTCTTATGCCTTCTGACAAAAGGGGCTATGGATTTTCATAATACTGACATATTCTCAGCCTTGTCATGTGGGAGGAAATGCACATTAATAACATCAGGAGGAAGGGGACCAGGCAAAGATTCTCACATACATGGGGAATGTTTGAATTGAAACAGCTCTTCCAGTTCTTAGAACAAGAACTCTTTGAACTAATGTTTTATTGTCTAGATTTAACTATCTGAAAACATGAAGCTAACTCTAGCCATAAATCACACTTCCCACTTAGTTACTGTTTATGTAAACACAGATTGTAGATAAAATTTCCAGACTTTAGACCTTAGCAGGTGTACTTTTCAGAATCATGGTGGCAACCGTAGTGATGACAGCTGGCATCTTTAGCACTCACGGCAACTGTGTAGTGTTAACTATGTTCTAGGATCACATGCATCAGAAAACTGCCTCTGTGCAATTTGTTCTGGATCACACAGCTGTGATAAGCTGTGATAAGTTAGTAGATACTACAGCCTGTGTCATTCTGTCCATAGAATATCAGCAGTTCCTGTGATTGCTTCTCAACCATGAGATAATTCCCTATTATTATTGTTTCTTCTTCTCCTTGAAACTCTGAGATCCAGGACAAATACTATTTGTCCAAAGAGGCTTTTCCTGCATCCCTTTCCTTTCTACCTACTGCAGAGATCATCGCCCTGTGAATATTATTCACTTTAATGTAAAGTGAAGGTCTCTCTCCCTAAATTCACCATTGTCTACATGCAGAGGTATTTAATCTTTCAGTAAATACCATGTGTACAAATGACACTGGTTCTATGAAAATTCCTAGTACTAAGTCCAAGAGATATGTCAACTCTTACTTAAATTTTTCTTCTCCTTCAATGACTTGTTAGTAATAACTTTATATAGAGATTTTCATTGTAGCCATTTGTGTTTATCCTGTGGGAAGTATGTTTTTATTGCTGCATATTACATATAGAATAATATATTATGAAATTTTCAAACCTTAATATAGCGTAAATTTATTATATTCACACCCCCATCATCTTTTGGTCCCCCTTTGGATAGTCTCCTTTCACTTCCCAGGAGATCCCATTTCTAGTTTGGTTTCATTAAATTGACTTTTTTAATTTATTTTTAGTAATGTTTCTTTTACGTACGTGGGTGCTTTTATATTAGGGGCGTAGATATTCAGGATTGAGACTTCCTCTTGATGAATTGATCCTGTTATGAGTATAAAATGTCCTTCTCCGTCTCTTCTGATTGATTTAAGTTTGAAGCCAAGTTTGTTAGAAATTAGTATG
>NW_026067930.1:5174422-5380334 GCF_014885135.2 Alexandromys fortis
AAGAGAGAGGAAGTATCGGGCAGAGTAGCCCCTGAGGATGACCAGGAAGTGTAGGAGGGGTGTCTGAGTTCCCTGTCCCGGGCTGCTGCCGCGGTCAGAAACTCACTCACCCCAGTGATGTCTCTCCTGGTGCCTGGACCGGAACTCTTTAAATTTATTTTTATTGTTAGTTTCTAGTTAGTGTCTTAGTCATCGTTCCATTGCTGTGAAGAGATACCATGAGTAAGACAAATCTTATAAATGAAATCATTTGATTGTGGGCTTGCCTTTCATTTCAATTTCTTGTCTTCATGGCAGGGGGCTAGGTGGTAAGCATGGTGGGGGAACAGTAGCTGAGAGCTACATCCTGGTCTATAAGTAGAGAAACAGAAAAAAATAATCTTGGCCATGCATGGGCTTTTGAAAACTTCAAATCCCACCCCAGTGACACACATCCTCCAACAAGACCACAACTTTTAATTCTTCTCAGATATATGAGCATATGGGGGCCATTCTTATTCAAACCATCACAGTTAGCACACAAAGTAATGTTTCACCATAGTATTTGAGCAGCTATGCACAATATGCTTTGCTCACAAACAACTCCTCTGAGTCATCTAGCTTAATTGACACCAAGAACCTCACAGCCACCTCCTCCAATAGAACCTCTTATTTCTAGAGGAGGCAAGAAGCGTGACCCTCTTGGATCCAGGTATTAAAGATCATTCCCAAAGCAGACAGTCTTCTTGTCTACAAGCACAGATATTGGAATGCGTTGACTGCCATTCAGTTTCCCAGTCTACTCCAGCATTTATCAGTAGAGTGGCCTCATTCCTCACCATTCACAATTACCACTGCCTCCTGAATTGCTTATCGGGGTAGCTAGAAAATTATGTTCCATACGGATCTCATTCTCTTTCCCCGAGAGAGCTTTCACACAAATCAATGTTTTCTCCAGGCTGTGAGAAAGTGTTCTGTGGGCTCCAAGGAATTACTCTAAACTTCACTCAGTGTGACTTTTGGTATGGGAGTCATTTTTAGAAAGAAGGCTAGGAGAAAGAGTCAGGAGTCCAGGTACCTTCTTATCAAAGAGCATCAGTTGAGCTTTCTGCAAATCAACCTGGATGCTTCCAGGAAGAACAGCATGTGACTTGGGCTCTATAATATTTTTCTGGTCCCAACGTGCTTGCATCTGTTGCTTCATCTAATGGCCATCACACTTCCTTTACACATTTGGTGCCTGGAAACACGACATTGGGATTACTTGCTGAGGGTTTTCTATGCACTACAGAATGGACCCTAATTAGATAAGTCTAGTTCTGTTTTTGCTCTGTGGCCAGAAGAGTGAATTTATGAAACATCATCTCTAGTTATGGTAGTAGATTTATGGTTATAAAAATATATGGCTGCATGGATAATATTCAAGTTAGACTTATTTACACTAAAAACCATGGTTTTAGCTAAAATATAGTATTGAATCTTTACGATCCTCTGACCTCTAATCTGCAGACATATTCTGATTTATCCTGCTCTAACCCTTTATCCAGGAGCTATTAGTATTTCTGTTTTACATGTAGGAAAAAAATGTCATCGAGGAATAGCTGTCCCAAGACCTATTATACAAAAATTTGGAATGGGGCTGCTAGACTAGCGATCTGTGGGGGACATCTTGGGTCCTGAATTTTCCCTAAGTGGTTTATTAACTGCTTCACCAGAAACCTCAGAACCATCCCCAACCCACATTTGCTCACCTCGGAGGGACTGGTTCCTACTGACATATATTTGTTTTCACACCCCGCCCTCTCCTTCCTCCACCACCTGAGCATCATCGTAATTGCCTCTTATTGGCACACACAGCAGTTTGCCAGCTATTCTCTTTCCTTTCATGTCTGTCCTTGCAGTCCACTCCATCCTCACTATGGCCAATTTGAGGTGGCAAATCTTGTATTCTTTTTCACGAGACCAAGCCACAGAAGCCTCTGCACTGCCCTATAGCTCTAAGCCTAACCTTAATCCATCTTCAGTGTATCCCAACCCTGCTTCATCATACCACAGCATTGGGTTGGATTTTCACTCCAGCAGAGGCTTCCTTTTACATCATACTGACTCACATTTACCAATGTGATTGGATTTTTTTACTCTGCTCAGTACCTATTTCTTTTAAAAAATAGAATCACTGTTCTCACACAGTGCTTTTCTTGCCTTTCCCAACATGACTTGAGTGTCTCTATCTGAGCACAAGTAGCATTTGTGCATCAGATTATTACAGAATGTACCAAGCTGTCGTGAAATCTATGTGCTGCTTCATAAACCAGACTAAAAGGGTCTGAATGTAGAAATAATAGGCAAATAATTTTCCCATTTCTATTTCCACTTAGTGCTTTGACAGAACAATATTGAGTAAATTATTCTTGCATTCACAAATGATACACATATACTCTAATTCTGGCATATAATTATTTTAGGTAGAATGATGAATGAATTAAAGAAGTATTAGTAAGTGCAGCACTTGAGGTAGAGAAGCAGCCAAGCCATTCTGAGATGAGGTAAACTCTCCAGTATTGGAGTCTCTATGAAGAAACACTTGGAACGGGACCATGTCACCTAGAACATGATGAGATAAGGCAATACATCAGAGTACTGCTGCCCAATTTCGAAAAGACAAATGATTCCAAGACATAGCATGCTCATTTCGGGAATACTAAAGTTATAGGAAGGAAAGAATATTAGGAAAGAAGTCAAGTTTTAGATTTTCATTCCTGTGGTAGAAAGAACTCTAAACAAAGCCACTGAAGTCTACAGGAAAGTCACATCAGAGCAGGTTGAGATCAGACCTAAATCTCTGATCTCCAGGGCAGCAGAAGGCGCAGAGGGTCCATCACTTTTTTCTATCTACAGGGAGCTACAGCCCACTCTGGGTCGCTGCCTCTTCCCTGCTCCTAAGATAGCTTGTTCGTTGAACTTACATGGTTTATAGGCTCTCATTGTATTTACCTATTTCCTCTTCTCTTGCTTAAGGTGATCTTTTCCCACTTAAATACATACATGGGCATTTGTAAGGCAGATGAAATTCTTCCATTTCTGATCCTTAGTAAGCTAAAATCCAATTTCCAGTGCTGTCACATGTGAAAGTCAAAATCTAAAGCAATAAAGGACATCAAATAATGGAGTAAGAGGAAGAGGCTAAAGAGGAGGAAGAGTAAAAGAATGAGGAAGAGGGGGAGAAGGAGGAATAGAAAGAGGATGAGGAAGATTGAGGGAGAGAAGGAGGCTGTAAGGGCAGGAGAGGAGGAAGGGTCAAAAGAGGAGCAAGGAGGGGAGGAATTGCACATATTAAAAGTGACAGGTAAGACAGCTGTCACTCTCTCATTCCATTTACTATCCGCCCCCCTTCCTGTAACTTGTAAGTACAATCTTAGTGTGACCAAATATAAGACTATGTGCTACTAAGATTATTATAAAGATAGTAATTAAAAGAATGCAATAGATTATAATGACAGTCATCGTTATTACTATTCAATTCATTTGGGGTATATTTTGTTAGATTTAATATGTGCACATGAAGAAGCTGATAGACTGTGTCATATATCAGTGGTCTTAAATGTCAATGGTATGTGATTCCATAGAGTCAGCATTTCCAGAAGAAGAGCTTATGAGGGCTGAATCACCTCTCTTGCCCTTACCCTTGATCTTAGCTTTAGTGATTTTCAGTGTTTTCACGTTAACCCAGGTGGAGGCCTGGCTGGCTCATTACACTGAACACACAGGTCCTGTGTCTCTAACACAGCTTTTGCGGTGATTGTTTGATATATATGCAATATTCATATTCATGTTGAATCAGAGAGTTATAATATTTTCCCTTAAGTCAGAACCTTCCTTCAAGCAAGAGTGTAAATAGAAAGACATTCATCAAAATGATGTTTGTGGTCTTAGGACGATCTGACAACTAAATTACTTGTTTGAGTTGAAGACATTCTCAATTAGATTAAATATTAAGAATCCCATTTCCAACAGCTAATAAAATCACTGACTACCGTGCCATTTATGGAATTGCTTTTAATGGACAAATGAAAGAAAAATACAGAGAATCAGAGAGGAAGTTGTAATGTTTCCACAGGTAGATTCAGTTCTTTCAATTGTCAATTGTTAATTATTTTCTACATTGCAGTGCTGTACTGACATCAGTCTCCTTAATCACAGCTTTTACTGTCCGCAAGGCCACTTTGATAGTCCCATTTGTAAAATGGTCTATACATATCTTTTGTGGTCTGTGTACCAGAATCTTTGTTTCAGATGAGGGCTCAGTCTACAATAATGAAGAGATCTAGGCAGAAAGCAGCACTATCTATGAGACCGTGGAAACGTGGTTCCAATTCTCCCTTGCTTCCTCCTCCTATGCTCCAGTCCAGAGCAGAAGAAAGGAGGAATTATTTGTGAAGTGTGTTTGTGGTATAATGGCCACCATTATCACTCTTCCTGGTAAATCCTTGTGTTGTTTGTTTTTCCTTTGCATTTAGACGTTTCCTGAGGCCACATCTCTGACCACAGCTCTGAGCTGAGCTGCAGGTGTGACTTGTGGCTCTCCCCAAGACAAATAGCTATTCTTTGGTGTTTATTCTTTGTGAGACTCTCTAGGACGTCTGAATTGTGATCCTGGTTTGCCTGCTTCTCATCACATCAGCAATGCCCTTTTGTTGTAGAGACTGGGTGGTGCAGATATACTGCCTGTGGATATACAGTGACATGCCATGTAGGAAGCTGCTCACTGTCATCATCAGAGGACCCGAAGTCAAGGAATGCCAACCAACACCAAAATCAATTAACACACAATAACCTCAATGAAGAAAGGCTGCAGTGCAGTGTTCAGTATATAGACATCACATCTTATGCCACATGCTTGTACAAATAGTTAAACTGTATGGCAATATTTGGATGAAATATGACCATCATCATGGCTCAGCATTCCTTAAAATTTGTTCAGGTTATTTTTAGTCTATTAGTTTTGATTTTAAAATAAAAGCATTTGTGGGAATTCTTTTTTCCTGCATTGTCTGTTAGATCTATGCTGTTTCAACAACTGACAAGAGGTTAATAATGATACAAACCTTGTAGAGTTTATTTAAAAGCCCTAGGTAAGCTGTGATTTACTTTGTGCTAATAGTATTCATTATTTTGGTTTCTATGATTGCTATCATTATGTGGTTATTATCCAGACAGGCTTTGAGATGGTTTTCAGTGGAACTTACTTAGAATGTGGGTGGGGAATTTGTGATCTCTTCTGTGGCTCAATAGTCTCTCAAGGTAGCTCTCTTTTTTTCTTCAGTTTGGAGACAGATGGGCCTCTTCTGCTTCGCTTCCCACAGTCAGATAAACTCCCATATTCTATGTAGTTGAAGTTAGAAGCTCCATGAGAACATACCTGAGCATGTGTCCCTTTGGGATCAGAATATGCATTACATCTTCAGTGTTGTCCAGCTTTGATCTACTTTCCAGACCTACAGATGGGGTGACATGTACAAGGACATCAGGGGTGGCACGGTGAGAGATAAAGAGCACGTTTGCACAATAGGTCTCAGACCTCATCATTAGACAGTAATTGCAGGTGATAATTATTGATGGTAATGATATAAAAATCATAACAGTGTACAATGTTGACTCTAGTCATTGGGCTGACCCTCAGCAGTTGCCCAGTATGAAGACACAATAACCACAGTGTCCCTAGGCATGGGCACTGGAGAAGACTATGAAGACTTACAGTTCTGCAGAGATATCTGAGAGTGTGATCCTGCAAGGAGCTTCAGGGGCTTGGAGTATGCTTTGTCTGGCCATTCACAAGGTATATAACTAATCTTGCTTCTCTGATGGCTGTTTCTTCTTGCTGCTGCTGTTTTCATCATCTCTGTCCACGCTGTCTGGTCTCTCAGTTCAGTAGCTGCCAGTCAACGTCAGAACTGTGATTCTAGTGAGCATAAAATACTACCTTGAGGGTAAACACTTGGATTTAATCCAGGGATGGTTTGGAACCCCAGAGTTACGTCTTAGTAATCATGAGACTGGAGGCCATTTCCTCAATGTCTCCAGACTTATATACTTCTGTAAATATATTGCATGATTGCAGCTGTCTTAAGCATTGAAAGGACCAGCAATGGTGAACAGTGGGAAGCCAGAATCACAGAAGAGAAAACTAATATCCTTGGTTAGAGAATTTTAAACCCTATTGGTTGCTACAGAGACACAGTGGTAGTGGACACTATGGTCTCCCCTGAAGAATGCCTTCACTTGCAAGACAGGGAATTACCCAGTTTCTTTTCCTCCATTCATAATTTGTTGAATAAATATTAGAGAGAGGCTAGGATTATTACATGATGCTATTTCCATGTGGGAAACAGATTTAGAACAGATAACTGGTATTCCAGTAACAACACATTCCCTCCTCTAAATTCTTCCTCTGGTGGTAGCACCCCTCAAGCAGGTCTGCAGGCAGTGAGCACATAAGAACCAGCAGAGAGCTGAAGATTTCTCCCATAGTCCACCAAGAACTCACTCTTTTAAAGTGTTCTTCAAGAAACTACCCAAAATCACAAGGTACGACAGTGTATAACCCATATACAGCAGGAGAGGGACACAGAATCACCTTTACTACTGCTATGGCCAGAGTCGTATATGCTCATGGTGCTTAGCAGTCGTTAATATGATGATCTGGAAAATCTAAGGCCTCATGTAAGTAGAAGGAATATATTTGAATTTGGAGTAATAAATACAGAGATTTTTATCTCATGGGTAGTCAGTCATACCTATTGAGGATATACAGTCATAGGATTGAGAAAGTACCACATGAGATTGTCTTAATTTCTTTGCTATTGCTGAAAATAACTTGGGAGAGAAATAGTTCATTTTAGCTCAGAGGTCAAGACACGGTCTAGCATAATGGGGAAGCCAAAGCACCAATGCTACATCAATGAAGTTGCTGGTAAATCACATCCAGTCAAAAAGCAGAGAGCCCGAATGCACTCTAGGACACAGCTCACTTTCTTCATTTTATACAATCCAGGATTTCACGTATTGTGTGGCCTCATCCATATTTCAGATGGATCTTTCTCCATCATTAATGTGATCAAGATGTAATTCCACACAGGCATGCCTAGAGGCCCTTCTCCCAGTGGATTCTGGATGCCTGTATTGTGAGTGGTCCCTCTTTGTTGACCATGCATCTGCGGTACTGAGATGGAGGGAACTCTGTTCAAGGTGACGGTAGCAAAGAATCAACCCCAAAACTTAGACATCAAAGCTCTTTTCTCTGTTGTCTTGACCAAGGACTCCATTTCACTTCTATCCACCTGTATGAATATTTCCTATTTACACAGGATTTGATTCATCTAAAGAAAGGAAGAGGCAGCTGTCTTTTGTTGTGTATCTGCCTATAAATGGAGTCCAGTCCAGGGAATGCCACCATTTGTGAGTTAATGTACTGATTGGCAATGTGCCTGCCCTGTTTGATTCCTCTCTCACTGTGTACATATCTCATTCCAGATTTAGAGAAAGTTGACCGCTAAGTGTGATTCCTTACACTTTGCGATACTTCATGAAGCTCTGGTGGAAAATACTGTTTTTTTCTACATATGCATGGGTTCTGTAGGCCTGTAGTGAAGCTCTGTGATTTTACACATTATATTGTTCAGTTTCAAAAAGCTACACCCTTGTGTAATTTATGGACAATGGGATGTAGTCTTTAAAATAATGCTCCCCAGCCAGCTTTCAGTATAGCTGCTTAGATTAGCATTTAGACTCCTTACCTACCTCCATACTGACAATGAACCGACCTTATGAAGATTCACCATTTTTTTTTGTCATTCTTAAAACATCCATTCTTAAAACATCCATATGACACTGAGACCCATTTTAAAATCCAAACTTACAAAACAGAGACTGTCACATTCTTCCCCTTCCTTCAGTTCCCAAAGTCTCTCCCGCTCCCTCTTCTGAAATGTTCTTTGACATAGATAGTACATTTCCTGTCAAGATGTCAATGCAGTAGTCACAACTACCTGTATGAAGTTTGCAAAAACAACCAATCAAACCACAAACAAAAGCAAAAAAAACCCACCACTCTCATCACCACCACCACCAGCAGCAGTAGCAGCATCACCACCCCCACCAACAACAATAACAAAAGTAAAAGAGGATGGCAGGAGGAAGGGAAGGAGGAGGACTACCTGGGAAGGGACTGGTGGTGGGTGAGAGGGGATGAGAGAGAGTAGCTGGGTGGGCGTGTGAATGTGATCGTAGCATATTGCATATGCCATGTTATCAAGAATTAATTATGTAAAATGGAAGTTAAACTTGGCACATCTCAAGGATTCTTTACCCTCTTCATTAGCTTCTGGGTTGCTTTTCCAAAGAAGACCATGGTAGAATTTTGAGACAGAGGAAGGGCAGAAAAATGGAATTTCAGGACCGCCAGAGCATCATCGTACTACTGGTGATGTTCTTTATACTCCCTTCCTGCGTTTACTGTTGCTTAGTCACAGCAAATGAAGACACTGCGGGACTTGTGTGTTAATGCCTCCGTCAAGACAAGCAGACTTCGGTTGAGCATCTGTTCTCTGTCTCTGACAGGTGCAATTCTCTCTCTCCCCTTTCTCTTTCTTTGTACACAATTTCTCTGAGTGTACACCCAGACAGAGAGCCTTTGTTTCAGCATAGACTCAAAGAGCCATTTCTGCTACTGGAAAATGGGGTGACTTTGTCTTGTCTGGGGCCCTTAATTCTTTGAGTCCCAGTCTTTTGATCTATGGAGTGGAAAGAGGTGTTCCTGTGACTTGGCCTGATCCCAAAGAATTCCATGTCACATTGCTGTGGAAGAAAACCCAAAATTATTAAGATCATTCTTCCACTTTATGGGTGTATCTGTATAAGTCTATACATCTAGTAATGCGCAAACCTGTGTATATATGCATATATGTGTTAGGATGTTTTGTAGAAAGGTCTACAATGATTTTACTGGACACTGGTGAACTACACATTATGTTTGGTTGGTGGTACTAAATTTTATTTTTCTCTTTACAAATCTGTATTCAACTTTGAAAAGAGAAATGAAGAGTGCCTATCTTCCACAAAACTTGTCAGATATCGAATGAGATCAACACAACGGAGTTGTCTTTGGGGTTCATTAGACAGAATTTCCTGTGCTCTGTGAGTCTGCAAAAGCCAACATACTCCCTGGTGTACACTAGCTTTGTTGGTCTTTCTATAGATATACCAGCTACTTTGTGTTCAATAGGAATATATTATGAGAGGTAACAAACAGAAACAAACAAGTGATCCTCAGAGCTTAACTATTTTTTATTATATTGATATCCTATTAACATTGAAGAACTATAATTAAGAACATGTAACATTTATTCTTGGCAAGCAATGACTGGAACACATTTTTCCCCCTGTGGAGTTAATGTTAATATTCATCTACTTAGCTTTCTGTCAGCTCTTTCCATGATGAGAGGTAACTTTTCACAAGTATACACCAGAGTTAAACCAGTGCAGTAAGGACAAGGGTTCGCCTGAGGTTTTAAAACAGACATGACTTATGGCAGAATATAGACTCTTGGGGAGGGACCCCTCATCCCAAGCCAGTCCCGTCACTTTCACCCTCTCTTTATTTCAGTGTCACCCCATAGCCTAAGCCAGTTTGCACTGAGTAACTAAGACGTCCATCATTCTGTCTGATTCTTCATTTCTATTATAGTTTTATACAATGCATTTCATTGTCTGCATGGTATTCTTAATACTCTTTGTAAAATATCACTCAAATTACTTGAAGTGCTTTTTGTCAACCTTTTACAATTTAAGTTTTTAGAAAAGAACTTACGATTCTTGGAATTGTTTATATTATCTCCGTAATTTCCAATTTCATCTCTGTGTCTACTCTGCCCTGCAATGTGCATATAACTGCTCTCATGATTTATTGTTATCCTCGTGTAATTTTTCTCTTCGGTTTAAATTAGAAAGATCAGACAGCATTGTAGTATAAGACAAGGGAATAAAGGCACTGGGAAGTAGATACTGTAGCAGAAGGTATTTGTGGTGGTCATGAGAAACAGCGTTCAGGTTCTGCCTCAGTCCTGAGCCAATCCTTCCATGCTGGAGATTTTGGAGGCCAGCTACTGATGTCTGCTCTACAAAGGGCTGCTTACACAAGGACTCATTTCTTTCCATGGGGTGGCTCATACTCAAGAGTGTTGATTTACCATACTCTTCCTGAACCAATTCATCTGACTTAGCAACAAGAACAGAGACGAAGTGGGCTAGCAGGCTGCCGTAATCACCAACCACACAGACCCACACACTGAAGCCAAGAGGGTACATATCACCCCTTCCCAGCCAAATCTTTCTCCAGAATGAACAAGGCAGCATCAGGGAATCATGAAGAGCAAGTGTTTGCTTCTACTGTGGCCAAGGAGGAGAAGACAAATGAGCAGGCGTGTAACACCACCAGATGTTCTTACCACTCAGAATCTTGAATTTTCTTCTGTCCACATCCCACTCCGTGTTTTCTTTCTCTGCACTTAGATATTTCTTCGTCTATTCACTGTGGAATATCTTTCTCTTAGGTTAGAAAGAGAGACATATTGTGTCATTAAAGATAAACAAAACTGTCTTGTTGATACTTTTCCTCCACACTGAATGGACTTAGGCATTTTCTTGTTGTTGCACAAATCAAGATAGCTCTCTACCAATTCTAAAGCCTTAAAGACTCCACTGTGCAGAGCCTTCTGAAAGTGCTCAGACTCAGCGCTCTCACTAAGCACATCAGCACTGAGGACCCGACTTCACACTTACAATTTTAAAATTGTAAATAAATTGTAAATTTATGTAAGTTTTATTCTCCCTTTGTAGCGCAGACTGCTGCTCAGCCATCTGTTCTAATAGTCCTCCTAATCCTCGCCCTGCACACACAAAGGATTTCTCTTCTTCTGTCCCCTAGCCCCTTCTACAGTATATCCTCTGGGAGTCAGAGACAGCGACTTCTAAGAGGGCGACAGTCAGGAATCACAAACCTTGATGTGGGCTTTGTTAGCCTCACCTGCTTCTTAATCATCATCTTCTACCATTATATTTAATATTATAACTATGATTATCTTAACGTAAACACGATGATGCAGCAGAGGCATGGCATGCCTGTGGTTTTTCCTACTTGGCATGGATACAGAAGGGATTTGGACTTAGTCAGCTTTCTTTGTGAAGTCTTCATAGTGTCTAAGAACCAGACCTGCTGTCACGAAGCCTCCAAAAGTCCCTGAATGGTGAGTGGACTGGAGGAGCTCTGTGAAGCCAGGGTGAGTATCGATTCCTCAGCTCTGTTTCTCCTGTCTCTTCAGGGAAGCTTCTATGTCCCCTCAGAGAACTGCATACAACATGCGCACAAGTGGCACCGGGACCTCTGTCTGCTGCTGCTCCATGCCTATCAGGGCCTCCGACTCTATTTCCTGGTCATCATGAGAGACATTCCTGAGCTGCCCACCATGGAGCTGGGTAAGGGAGTAGGACCAGAAAGTCTCAGGTCCGGAGCTGACTTTCTGTGTTGGAGTGTGGATACAGACAGACACAGGAGACTCGGGCTGTGACTCTTCAGGAGAGCACTGCTTTGCATATGTTAATCCTTACGTTTGGCATCCAGTTCCACATAAACAAAGCAAAAGGACAGTGCAGAATCAGAGCTCCTTATGTGCCTGAAAAGAAACTAGATTTTCTTCAGCAGCAATTAACAATAAAAATTTCTGTTACCTAAAAGAACCAAAGTGATTTATTCTCTCAAATGTTTTTCAACATATTTTGGTTGAGCATCTTCTGCATATGGGGTGTTGTGCTGGACCCTTAGACTATGGTCTTGTTCAAGAGAAACAGAGTCTATTGTACCCGTGGGCCATGGATCTGAGGTCACCAGTCAGGTAGGAAGGTCAACAGGACGCAGAGGTGCTAAGGGGTTACTTAAGTTGCCCTAGACAGTACAGCGACATGCAAGGGACAGCACTTTGGCATTGGAGAGCTAGGAGAGAGTTCAAACCCTGTTAAAACCCTGACCATTAAATCACAAATAGCTGGAGGCCATTTGTACAGGCTGACAAGCTGTTGCATTGTGGGCCACACTGTGGATGGCTTGGATGGTTATTGTGCTCATTAGTCTCATGGTCCCTGGAGCCTGGAGTCCACTCAGATATGTCACTTCTCTTCCTTGGGTTTTTGACTCTTCAGCTCCATGATGGAGACACTAACCTATATTCACTGTTGCAAAATCTATGTTTGTGAAAGTTTCTCTCTGTCTGTCTTTTTCTGTTTCTGTCTCTCTGTGGGTGGGCGGGTGGGTATGGTGTGAATGCACATGTATCTAGAAAAATATAAATAAATGTAAACCCATTTAGGGCATGCAAATTGCTAGGCACACTTAAGGGGTCAATTATTATTATAATTCCACTCGGTAGTCACAGTCGGTTTCCTCTTGCGCTCAATCCACGGTGTCAATAGAGGTTGATTCTCTTCAAATTCTGATTAGCAGAGTCCTCTGGAGTTGCCTTTGTTTCTCTCTGACTTCACGTGTAGAACATGAAATGTAGGCCTTTTCCTTTAGTTAGCAAGTGCAGCATTTAAATGGGGTCTGTTTAATTGTGTGGTCTTTGTTCTTCCTTCCTAGAGGCCCTTGCTGTTGAAGAAACCCTTTCTCAGCTGTGCTCAGAGTTACAGGTAATTACTATGCTGACCCTGCGTCTGCACTGATGGAAGTGCTTATAGGACCGCACCAAGCTGGTTCTGTCTGCCACACAGCATGCCGGTCACTGAAGCCACATTTTTTCCCCATGAGAAAAAGTGATTTCACAGGTACTGAAATGTGGGGGGTGGGCCTGACCTCAACTCTACCTCCCCGAGGAAAGGCCTGAAGGGCTTCTGTGGTGTAAACGAAGGGGGTGTCTGAGGCCATGTTGGGGAGTAAGATTGGCAAGGAAGAAAACTAGTCGTGCTTTGAAGATGTGCAAGACTTCACGGTTGTTCACGGGCAGCAGGTTCAGAAATGGCGGCCTTAGCACTGTATACAGGTGGAGTCTGCAGATGCCAAAAGGTCATGCATCCAACACTGTGCATGCTCAGTGAAAGGATTAATGGCTTCAACCCATTTAAGCAAGACAAAGCTATCTCCAGGTCCCTAAAAACATAGGTCAGGGCACTGTCTGGAGCAAAGCTAGCGATGAGCATGTCACCTTACTGTTTACTACCGTGACTTCTGTTATCACTCAAGCAGTGAACAGTAACCTACAACCTGGAAATCAAGAGGA
Organism: Alexandromys fortis; assembly: GCF_014885135.2. Classification (NCBI taxonomy): domain Eukaryota; kingdom Metazoa; phylum Chordata; class Mammalia; order Rodentia; family Cricetidae; genus Alexandromys; species Alexandromys fortis. The sequence goes on from NW_026067930.1 coordinate 5,187,724, forward strand.
TGTCTTCAGGGTTTCCCTGGGTTTCAAAAGGAAGACCATTTTAGTCTTGGTGCTTAGGCTTAAGCCGGCTAAAGGAAAATGACTTGACAAACTTGCAATAGGAAAAAAAAAATAGTAATTTCATGTTGGGGACTCGGTTCCAACTTTGGAAGGCAAACAAGAGTTGTGCCCCTGGAGAGTGGGTGCAGAATGCATGTGCTTCTCTTGAGTCACCTGCTGTGACTGAGTTTCCCTGGAGCACTCTGTAGAGTGGGCCAGCCACACTTCACTAATGTAGGCTAGGACCACCGTCCTTTCCAAAGGAGAGGAATTTAATATTCCTCTGGCCTGGTGAGTGACAGAGCTATTCAGTGCTGGAAGTTGGTCCCAAAACAGACCTTTGTGCCGCAGTGTTGACAAGTTGTTTCAGTCTTTATCAATTTTTGTTTTCCTATGAATGAAGCAGAAACAGGGGCTGAGGAGATGGCTCAGAGCATAAGGTGTTTGCTGGCCAAGCAGGAAGACCACACTGCAGATCTCCAGACTCATATGAAAGAATAGGGGAGCCAGCCTTTGTGGCTGCCTGTAATACAGCGTCCCAGGGGCAAGCAGACCAGTTAGACTAGTCAGAACTGTCATTCTCAGAGTTCAGCAAGAGACCCCGTCTTAAGAAATAAGGTGAGAGCCACTGAGAAAGATACCCACTGTCATCTTTGGGTATCCAAAAGCATAAACATGCATGGGCACCTGTACACATGCACCTACCTATACATGTGCAAACACATAAACACCACAAACAAAGGCAAAGAAAAAAATGCATCTGGTTTTGGATCTCTTTCTAATAGTTTAAAGCAGGCACATGCCTGCCGGTTATCAGCTGCTGTTTAATGTACACTACATGAAACTTCTTCTTTTAATCAGCAGAACATTTTTGGGGAGGAGGGATTAGGGACGGGCTCACAAAGGTGAACTATTTTACCAGGGACTAGCAGAGCCGCCAGTCACCATGTGGCAGAGTCTTTCACTCTCCAACCCAAAGAGAATGTAAGAAACAAAACTGGTGAGAAGAAATAAAGACAGAGTTTTTGAGCTCTGCACATCGGACCTGGTGGAGGACAGAGGATGCAGGAAATGGTAACGCCAGGGTTGTTTTTGCCACAATCACTGCGGTACCCTGGCTTGGCATTTCCTCCTTTGCTGAGTAGTTTCTAGTGCTGTATGGGTTCTTGGAAGGCAGTGTGGTCAAACGTCAACTCCTCCCCCCCCTTCTCTTTGGCATTCTCTTGAAAGTCTCCTTAGGAACTATGGCACCTGTTGACCAGGTAAATTTTGATTCATTTCAGTCAGCATTTTAAAATTTCCATGACTTGTGAGCAGCTGCGTCAGCCCTGCGGACTTAGTGGTGATCCCTTCCCCTGGAGCACAAGGTGAGGGGAGGAGTCTATTCGCTCTTGGACTGTCACTGATGAATAGCCCATGAATGAAATAATATCTGGACAGAGATGCTGTACGTGGTGGCAGGATCCCAAGCAGTGCCAGTAATTCTTTTCAGGAGGAAAATCTTCGTGGTCTCTAATGAAGAAGCTGCTTTGAAATCAAGAAGTGAGAGAATTAACAGCAAAGCCTCGTGCTTTTGCGCTAGGGAGGTGATGGAGATCTGAAGTCGGAGGATCCTTGGTGCAGGGCTACAGGAGGGAGAAGCTTGATCTCTGCAAGGGAGAGGTTGTCTGAAATCCCAGGGAAGGAGCTGAGACTAATGATCAAGACGCCTTACTGCCCCGTTAACCATGGTGCCAGGATGAATTTTCCAAGTCCCTAGGAGTCATGGAATAGGAGGAGGGCACATCCTTTGGGGCCCATGCAGAAGAACTTCCAACATCTATGCGTGAGGAATTGTCTCATCTCCATCGATTCTTTTATGCTAACTGCCTACCCAGCCATGCAGTTTAATTCTAGCCGTGTCTGCCTAGAGTCAGAATCGTGTCCCACAGGTTAAAGAGCCAGTCTTACAACATTGTCACTCCTCAGATACCATTTCTGGGACTCTCCTACTTTGACCAATCAGCTACCAAATAGATGTGGCAATCCTAACTTTTTCAATTTAGATAATTTCGTTTAATGACTTAGAGAACTCGGAAAATACTTTTCTAATCATTACCAGTCGACCATAAAGGACATTAAAAGGACATGGGTTAACACCTAGATGAAGGATACATAGGTCAAAGTCTGAAAAGGAGGCCAAGAGTGGAGTTTCTTGAGTTTAACTGTACCAACTTCAGGCAGGTGGGTACCTTCAGCAGCCCATGAGCTCGTTAATTCCCAACTTTGAAGGTTTCTATACATTAGAAGCAGATCTAGGGCCCCAAGAAAATGATCGTGTAGTTACTTTACTCCAGTAAGGCAAAACATTTCACTTCAACAAGGACGTATATGGTCATGTCCAGCAGGTACATATCCACACCCAGTGAGGTCTACTGGGTTTTGATTCCTAATGCAAAGGGGTCCTCTTTTCCACTGAGTTGGCAGAGCTTGGTCTCACACTCTTACATGGCTGGGCAAATCAAACCAGAGTTTTATCAAAGTGCAGTCCCCAGAAGACGATACAACCGCAGTCAAGTTTGACCTCAAGAAGAGCTAGCCCTAGAGAAATCTGAATTTCTACCAAATGGTTTTTTTTTTTACATTTTTTTTTGTGAAAATTTCCTTTATATAATCCTTTGGAGAAATGACAGTACTAATTTTTTCCTTGTATGGAGGCTCCAGTAAAGAGACATGATTAGGTCCTGGGCATTGATGATTCCCTCAATCTCCAGCACTTCTTTCCTTGAGATCTGGGGACAGTTCTCACTTCCCAAACTTGAGCTGTTTTTGTTGTTGCTGTAGTTGTTTGTTTTGTTTTGATTTGATTTTCTGAAAGCATCCTCTACCCTGTGGCTGGCTAGGGGCCAGCAAAAGCCACTTCATGAGTTTGTTATATAAAATTTCATAATAAAAGCTGCATACCTTCCCATCTCTAGGGAGTTTCCAGGGGGTTAGGGCATTCCTTGCCAGGAACTGAAGGCTAAAATGCACCTTGTGCTCTCCAGGAGAAAACTCAGATAAAAAGTGTGGCTAGGGGTTTATCCGCAGTTACAGCAGTGAGGCTCACAGAGCAGCCTCCTCACAGCATCCAGGGATAGGAAAGGAGATGATCCCACATACTCACAGTGACAAGTATACACCAAGAAGTGGGGCTGCCTTAATGTTACTGAGCTAACTGCAGCCCTTGAATGAGATTACCAAACGGGACAGGGTTCAATGGCAACCTCTACTTGGTAGTAGTGAACATCGTGGCTTCGGTCTCTGGGATGTTTGTCTTGGACAATTTTGTAACCTCTGGAGACTGCAGTGGTTTAGGTGAGAAGTTTGGAGGGCAGAGCTGTCAATAACATCATCAGACACAGTTCCCAAGGGACGTACTGCTTACCTCCATCCCTTGCCGCAGTGTCCCAGACTGTAGGAAGGTTGTCTTTTTAAATTCTCTGACACTCGCATATGTGCATATAATTAATTGTATTTTTCATTTTATCCTCTACTCTCCTTTTTTATGTCCCCCTCCTTCTCTGGCTGAAGTTCTTCTTCCTAAGTTCCTGTCCTCCTTTCATGTCCTGTATGTGTATGTGTATTTGTGTGCATGTATGTGTGTACATGCACACACTCAAGTGTCCCTCTCAATTCCATAGCTCTTTTCTGAAACAGGAATTATTTTGTAACCACATTTTATTGGAGAATTTTATTTTGTAAGAAACTCTAAGAATTGATGGAGTGTAAGGTATCAATGGGAAGGGGATGAACTTTATTGCTCCTCAATTTGCTTAATGGAATGACTGGCCTGTAGATTGAGTGGTGGAAATACTGCTGGATATTCAGAAACCCTCCCAAATCAGAGCTGGAATTTGGTTAGAGATGAACCACCGCCACCTGCTGGCAAATGATGAACAGCAGCGAATGTATTTTTCTCAAGGCTTTCTATTGCTGGTGGTGAAGAGTTGGATAGTTTCAGGTAATTTAGGCATTGAAAAACCCAGAGGTCTCTAGCAGGAGAGTACCCCTGAGGCATCTTTACTTGGTGTGAGAAACTGTTTGGTGCTGGTCATTGGCCACTCAGATATTCCCTCTATCCATACAATCAAAGAGGAGACAGCCCAGCATTTACAGCTTAATGAGACATTGGTTTGCTCTGTGATAAGTCAGACTCTGCCCATATGACCAGAGCAATAATCATGGAGTGGAAGCAAAGGATAGCAGAGCAGGGAGGAGGGGAGGTCTTGGGTCTGTCTGGGAAGTTAAGGTGCCAACAAGGAACAGGGAAGGGGGTGTCAGACACCTGGGAGGGAAAGGTACTCCTCCAAGTAGAAGTCACAGCAGTGTGCGTGTGAAATACATGTCACACATGAGCATGAGCATGTGTGTGACCAGCTTCACTGCGGCATGGAGAACATGAAACCTAGCTATAAATGGTAGACTGGAAATCTGGGTTGGGGCCCATGCTAGGGAGATGCTGAGGGTCTTCCTATAACAAATTAATCAAACAGGGTAGCTTGCCCCTTACTAAGGCTCTAAAGCATCTCCTTGGACTTGCTGAGCAGCGTTGGAAAGTAAGTCTTGTTAGTTTTTTTTAATTATTATTATAGCAATGTAAGATTTTTTTTTCAAAGATATAAAAGACTGTCTGCTATTTACCCCCATGAACTTTTGGGAATTACTCAATTATCTGGTGGCTGTTCCTGGAGCTGCCCTTTTCCGTTGGGAAATATCCAAAGAAAGGACACAGCAAGAACATGAGACTTGGGTTTTGTTTTGACTGTGTCAGCCAGACCTCTTGTCAGAGGCAGGTCTTGGCTGTTTCCCTGTTACGCTAATAAATCACCCCACCAAGAACAACTTTCAGGAGAAAGTGTTTACTTTGGTCTGCATCTTCAGGAGGTTGGTCATTACTGTGGGAAGTCACGACAGAAGCAGAGGGCAATAGACAGTGGTTACGAGCTCACTGTCTGTCTCCTTTTGTACAGTCCAGGATCCTAGCCCAGGGAATGGTGCTGCCCACAGTGGGTGGGTGTCTTTCCACCTCAATTTACAGAATCAAGATTATCCCTGACGGGCATATCCAGAGGCTAGTGCCCAAGGTGATGTCACCAAATTGACAGTTGATGAGAGTTTGAATGTACCTTGCTCCCAACCAGAAAGCAACCTTAGAAGGAGATTGTCTGAAGGAAGCCCTGATCTAGATGAGCCAGGTGAACAAGGGGAGTTCTTAAGTCCCTGCTATGGAGGAGATTACCTTAAGTTCAAAGAGGCAGAGAATATATTAGGTTAGGACCCCATAATGACCACACACACACACACACACACACACACACACACACACACACACACACAGCATTCAGCTCATTTTGAAATGATGAGGTAAAGACTCAGTTGAGAGTGACTTTAGGACTTCGGTCTTTATGCCTGCTGTGGTTGTTGTTATTTCTTCTTCCCTTGTCTAGCCAATCCCTTGGGAGGCCAGCACTAGTTCTTCATAGGTACGTATGAACTCTCATTATAAAGAGGCTGCTGGGGCTAGCGGGGCAGCACAGGGTTGCTGTGTTTCTGAGTATCTCTTGTGCCTGCATGCCCCTGTGTGGCAGAGACTTTGTGCATATTTTTTGTGCATCATAGAACATCTCATACAGCCACCCACACTGTCTGGACATTGACCTTGTTTACGCTCTTATGGTGTTGGTCACCCACAGAAGGAAGGTCCTATTACTTAGCAAGGATAACAATGCCACACAATCATGTCCTTTCATCTGTCCATCAGATGCAGTAGGCTTCTTACACTCCATGTGTTTCAGCAACTCCTGGGGCCAAAACTAAACCCTAGTGCTCCTGGTGGTCTATTTTCTTATTTTCTCCAGCTGGGTTCTACCATAGAAGCCATTGTTCCCATTCCCTTCTCAAAGCATTGGTACTAACCGGGAACAAAACATTTAACAAATGAAATTCTGAGGTTTGCTTTATATACAAGCAAAGTCAGGGGTCACAGTCAAGCAAGAGAGTTAGGAGCAGGGTGTCCATTAGGATGATCTGTGAAGCATTTGACAGGTTCTAGTATCTGGACGGCACCTCAGAGATTCTAAGATGGATGCAGTCCTCTGTGGACACATGGATAGACCTTAGCCTCCAGGGGTTGTCACGTGCAGCTGACATGGAGAAGCATCTGAAAGAGCCAGGTTGATTCAGGCAGCAGGAAGATGATGTAGGAGGGTCTTCTCTCTATCTGTTGCCTGATCACCGGGAAGGCAGAATGTATCACTTCTTCAGCAAGTTTCCATGGCCCCTACGTGACGTCTAGAATACATACCTTTTACAGTACTCTTATAGGTGTATTATAGCTAAGCATGTAGTTATAAGGGAATGGAATGTTTATTCCCAGGTGTACTTATATTTGTGTGTATTCATATTTGGCTTTTTAAAATGCAGCACACCCTGTAGCATAAAATGAGAATGGAATACACAGAGAAAGGGCTTTAGAGGAATGAATGTGCCTAGAGCCCAGATGATCACGGCTTTGGGAGTGGTCAAGGTAGGTATGGGAGCCTCACTCCAGAGAACTCACCTGTGATAGCAGTGGCCTGAGATTGCTGGCTTGTTAGCAGGCAAGGCCTCTCCTCCACCTGCTACAGAAAACCACCTACACTTGTGTGTAATTACACAGGTCCATGTGTCAGTGGTGACAGAAAAGTCCTCCCGTGGCTTAATTAGAAACTTCTGTAACCTCCTCTGAAGGTGTTTCTATAATCAACTAGGTAGGAAACAATTCTCCCAAAGACTCATTTAGTGAATATCTTTCTCCCCCCCCCCCCTTTGCACCTCTGGTAGTTGAGCTCAGAGTTCATGCTGTGTCTGTCAGTGCCACTGTGGTGGTGTGGGATGTTTGGAGAGCAGAATCAGAAGCCAAGCAAGGCAGGGCAACATGCTGGAGGCACAGAGCATCTCTCAAGGTGCTCATCCATATATTTGTAAAGTAGAGGGTTGCTGAGCTTAGATTATCCATTACTACTGTGCTGGAAATAGGGATACTTAGAGGCCAAGCTCCCAATACAGACAAATTGAGACAGTGGCAAGAAAGCAAACCACACTTGTAAGAGGGATCACGAGGAAGGTCTATATGGTCAAGGATACCTGTTAAGAAGAGGTCAAGATAAAAGAGACTCTGAGATGGATAGCATAGTGCTATTAGAAGTAAGGGAAAATAGAATTGACCCCCAAGTCATTCCCATGTTGACGACAGACCATACCAAAGTGATGGAGAGAATAGGAGAGGAAATCAGAAGATGAGAGGACAAGGCATTTTAAAGAGATGATGTTGCCTGAATAATGGTCTGGTATTGCAAATAGACAGATCTATGCATGCTGCTATAGGTAGCTCATCATGGCTGGGATAATTATTGTACATTGGATAAGAGGCATGGTAACCTTGGGTAAGGCAGAGATTATTTCCAGGGGCAAAATAGTGCTGAATGTAGGTGCAGTTTATTGGCTGTCATTAGTGAAGATTCTGGTAGAAGAATCCAAATATGAGCTGCTTGGTTTGAATTCACAAGCCCCACTTTCCAGTCTAGAGTTTTCTCAGCGATGCAACCTGTTCCTGAGGTCAACTCCCCTAACCCTTCCACCTGTGTCTCTGACCTTTCATGATGCTGTATGGGACTGAGCCACCAATGTCAATGGTCATCAAAGGCAAATGCACCTCTTAGAAGATGCTGTGTTTAACTGGAGTCTTGCATCTAAAAGCTGGTCATCGTAATAAAGCAAGCATCTCCATGTGTTAGAAGTCTCACTGTCCAGCAAACATCTCTTTGCTGCTCTCTTACTCTTAGATACCTCCTCCCACCTGCTCTGCTTTCATCCAGAATCAAACCTCAGTCCCATAACAATTACAAACTGTATCTGGAAACAGCTGTTTGCTTTGTTCCTTCAGTGAAGAAACTGGGGCACAGGACAAAGGAGGGAAAGACACTGGATTTGAATGGTGTGGCTTTGTGAAAGCCTGGCACCACCTTGCTGGTATGCATTCCTATCTCTGCCATTACAGAGGCCCTCTCTTACTCAGCATGGGTGCTGCTTTTTCCAGACACATTAGCAAGACAAGGAGGATGCTCATTAATTGTTGTGGATTGATGAGACCTGGGAAGGCTTCTTGTTGCTCCTCAGAGGAGCATTTGATCTTCTCACCTTCTGATAATTCAAGTTTTTCCTTTAGAATATAGTCCTCCCCATTAGAAACCAGCTCCCTGTCCAACATATACTCATTAAAAGAGTCTTCTCCAAACTGACTGACTTGTATTGTAGTTAAGGTAGCCTGGAGTCTTCCTTAAGAAGTGGTAAGTAATGGTTAAGGAGATGATGATGTCTAGTGACCTGGCTAGTTAAGTGCTCTGGGATTATAAGGAGTACCTTATCTACTGAGATACTTCAAGATACCTAATGAGGTAGAGCATGTGGTATTGTGGTTAGAGAGTTCTTCAGTTAAATCCTAGCTGGGTGAAAATTGGACATTCTAATAAATCACTATTATTTTACTTTCCTTGAAAGGATGGTTTTACTACTCTACCTACAAGATGATTGTATGGATTGAATGTGAAGCATGTATAAAATGTCTGGTCCTCTACCTGCAAAATAATCAGTGTTAGTAAATGGAGCCATTGTGATTATAAAACACTGAGTTCAGAGTTTAATGAAATACAGAGTAGATTCTAGTGTAAGAATCTCTGCTGTGGATGTGTGGGTCTATGGGAGGATACGATGGCTGATTCCCCTGTGGTGTAATAGTGCATGCTGAAGGAATCCCGGTCTAAGATGCTAATATTTGGGAAAACTGGGTTCTGAAGTGATTGAATTGGAAGTTTAGGGCAAAGAGTTGAAAATGGCTGGCAACTATTTATAAATGGAGCATAATATACTAAACAAGACATTTCTGGAAATCTAGAAATAACCTGTACTTAAAACATGCATGAAGAAGGAAGAGGTAGGCCTGGGATAGTTACAGGCTACCTTGTATGAGACCATGGGCTTGGAATGTTAATCTATAAACAAGAACTGCCAAATAGTTTATTCTTCTCATTGCTGCCTCTCTTAACTCCCACACTCAAAGGGACAGGATAACCCAATTCTACATTATATAGTATGAGACACACGCTGTAATACCACATTGTTACAGCATGCAAGGTAAAACATAGCAGGGAAGAATATTTGGTAAAGGTCCCAAGGGGGAGGGCTGGAGCAAAACAATAGAGTTAAGTCTTTGACGGACACTCTTTTACCCCTGCAGATGCTCAACAACCCAGAAAAGATAGCTGAGCAGATCAGCAAGGATCTTGCCTGGTTGGCCTCCCACCTGATGGCTCTGTGGACCCAATTCCTGGACACAGTGACTCTGCACTCCCAAGTGACCACTTATCTCACCCAGGAACATCATACTTTGAGGGTAAATTGTAAAATTCTTTAAACTCTCTGGCTACATGCATTTATAGTTAAGGTGAAGTTTTGCAAGAATTGGTTCATTGAAAGGAACATGACTTGGCTTTGTGCCAATTTATCAATTTCAACACTGGTCCCACTCCACTGTGAGTGAGCATTGTGATGTCAAAAGCTCACGTAGCTATCCAGCCCTATTCTGCCACTCATAAAACATCTCCCTTATCTATGTCTTATGATGGCTGAGCTTATAAAATTAACTATTGCAAGTGTCTCAATATACTTAGGAAGAAGTACTTTCAAATGTAAGGTGTTGCCCTCATCCTGGCTATATATGCATAGGTATTCATTCATATATGGAGTGATGTGGATCTCTCACTCTGAACGAGAGAAATAAGTGTCTGAGAATCAGAGTCCATAAAGCACCTAGCAAATGCTGCTGGCTTTTGGAATTCTCCATGTTGTGCATTTATTTATAATGCCCATTTGAAAAAAAATCTAGTATTCTAGTAGAAAGAATAAAACTTGAATATAAAAATGAAAGTAGAGCATGGATGAGTTTATAAAGATACACCACACTGTCTGGGCTAAGAGCTGTAAAGACATGTGGGCAGCTGTGGAGGGTGGAAAGCCTCTTCTTTCTTTCCATTAAAACACAACCCTTAATCTCCAGACTCTCAAGCTGAGAAAATGGAGGTCACATCCACTTGAGGAATTAAGCTGTTTACATTGTCATCCCTCAGGTCCGAAGGTTTTCTGAAGCTTTCTTTTATATGGAGCACCAAAAACTTGCAGTCTTGACCTTTCAGGAAAACCTGTAAGTAATAAATCGCACACCCACTTCACCCTGTTAAAGTGGCCACCCCAAGGCATTCAGCTCTCTTGCTTTGTTCCCATTTCCCTTTCCTTTCATCTCTTGCTGTGAAAACAGACACTCTGCTCCCTTCTGCACACACTGTCTACAATCCTGTGCAGGCAAAGGAAGTATACACACTGGGGAGGCAGAAGCTGCAGGTGGCAGGGGAAGGTAGATAGCCAAAGGTTTCTTTTGTTGAATGCCATTATGTTCTATAGAGAAAAATCCAGACTCCCTAGGTCTCTGCAGACATCTGTGCTCAGTCCTCTGCAAAATGAATAGAAGCAGGTGGTAGGGCTACATGCAATGTCAGAAAAGCCCAATGATGCTGTAGCTAAAACATATATTTACCATAATAAGTAAGCACAAGATCTCTAATCAGAAGGAATGTTGCCTTTCTAAGATTGCCTTCTTCCAGAAAGAATTGAAAAGTATCAAGAAAGTGTGAGTGCTGTTGAGAGATGAGGTTTCTCAGGTTCTCAAGGATGATGGGTGAAGACCTCACCAAGATCTTTTGGACACCAATATTTTGTTTTGTATAATCTGATCAAAAAATAATGGCAAGGGGAATCATGTTTGAGAGACCACAGCACGTCTACCAGAAGAGGCTAGGGGAATTTTCAAGTTGCTTAAGACTGATGCAGAAATCTATCTTCTTTGTATATATAATCCTGTTTCCTCCACAGGGTTTATCCTGTATGCAAACTACAGTGACATTTAGTGTTTGCTCTTAGGTGATGAAAGTGAGCGGGACAGAAAGGAACATGAATCTGCTATGGAAACAGTTTGTTTGGACACCATTAGAGTCTCCAGCAAACACATCAACGCATGCATTCATTTATTCGTTCATTTCAGCCTTAGGCTAGAATGGCTGACTAATTCTAAAACTAGCATTGGCAGTATGAATCTGTTAAATTTAAACATAACTTTGTGGGGTCCTGAGCAAAATACAGAAACTCAGGACTACAGAAAAACAAACAAACAAACAAACAAAAAACCTAAGACATTCCTGTAAATCTCCCCCAGATTCTTTTGGTAGATGTTCTGTGCCTCTCAAACAAGACTCCCCTTACCATTATTTTTTAAACAGATTACTCAAAACAAAATATTGGTGGCCAAAAGATTTTAGTTAGGTCTCCATTCATATTCCTCAGCAAACCTAAGAAACCTCATCTCTTATCAAAAGGAACCCCTTGGTGTTTGTGTTATGTTGTGTGAACTTTTTTTTTTCAGGGAGTATAAACACATGTGGAAGTGAAAATCAAAGAAGTCATTGCTCTCTATATTTATTAATTTTCTCTTTACTTGATTAAAATACTAAAGAACATCTACTTAAAGAAGAAGGGTGGCCCACAATTTGAAGGGTCATCATGGCAGGAAGTCATGGCTGATCACATGACATCTAAGTCAAGCAGATCAAGAAATGTCCTCAGGTCATTTCCTCTTTATACCCATAGTATTCTGACTGGGACCCCACCCTATTGATGGTACCATATTCAAAGTGGATCTCTCCTCCTCAGTTACACTTTGGAAAAATACTCACAGATATGCCCAGAGGTGTGTCTCCTAGGTGTTTCTAAATCTGATTTAGTTGACAATGAAAATTAATCATCACACTCTCCATGCACAGTTTGGTTGGAATGCCAGCCTCTAGACACCTATACAAAGTGCTCATAACACAAGGTGTCTAGTGATGTGCAATGAGTGAGTTTTCTTCAGTTGTCAATTTAATCTTAACTGGAGCTAGTTGTGATGGTGCGTTTTTGTCTATTTTACCAAATTTAGCATTACTTGGGAAGGGAAAACTAACATCAGATGGTCCAGATTAGGTTGGCCTAAGGAAATGTCTATGGATATTGTTTTGATCAAAATGGTGGAAGTGGGAAGACATCCCCACGATGGGTGATACCATTTCCTGAGCAGGGCATATTGGATTATATAAAAGTAGAGAAAGCAAACTGAGTGCAGGACGCATCTGTTATGCCTTGATCTCGACTTTGATGGTCCAGCTGCTTTCATCTTCTCCTGGGACTTTCTGCAATGATGGATTATAATCTGGAAATGTGATCCAAATAAATTCCTTTCCCCTTAAGTTGCTTTTATCATAGCATCAAGAAAGGAAATCGATGTACTGCTCTTAGTTTCCTGATATGGGATGTCCTTCTGTATGCTGTGAATATGTTGTATTACCATTAGTTAATAAAGAATCTGATTTGGACAACAGCCAGGCAGAATAGAGCAAGGAGGGAAATCCAAGCAAAGAGACAGGGAGAAAAAGGATGAAATCAGGAAGACACTAGCAGCTGCCAGGGAAGCAAGATGTGAGATAACACACCATATGTCAGAACATAGATTAATAGAAATGGTTTAATTTAAGATGTAAAAGCTAGTTAGAAATAAGCCTGAGCCATCAGCCAAACAGTTTGTAATAAATATTAAGCCTTAGAGTGGTTATTTGGTAACTGGTGGGTGGGAAAGAAACCTCCAGTTACGGTTTCCTTCATCACAAAATGGTCAAAAGCAAAAGATGAAAGGAGAAAGTGCAAATATCCACACATGGTTCACAGAGTGCAAACTACAGATCCTCCAATGTAAATGGTGATGGAAATGTAGGTGGTAATTGATGAGTGAACATTAATTGTCTTGTAGACAATAGATGAGGTAAAGAATGCTGCCTTGTAGGTTTCCCATGCTGACAGATAGGTAGCTTATAAATTAAGTCATTCAGGTAGTCACAAGAATAAATATATAAGCAAGAAAAATAAAAGCATAAAATGAGAAAGGGGTATGGCTAGTGTTTTTTTATGGAAATCTCATTTAATTTATTTTTTTTTAAAAAGAAAACAAACTGTTTTCATTGTACAAACCAATCCAAGTTTCCACTCCCCCCTTCTCCCATTTACTTCACTTACCCTCCCACCTCACCCCCATATCCACTCCTCAGAGAGGGTAAGGCACATTGATTTGTGGAAGGTCCAAGGCCCTCCCTACTATATCTAGGCTGAGCAAGGTATCAACCAAAGAGACTAGGTTCCCAGAAAGCCAGTACAAGGAATAGGGATAAAACCTGGTGCCACTGCCAGTGGCCCTGCTGTCTGCCTCAGTCATGCAACTGCCAACCACATTCAGAGGGACTAGTTTTACCCTATGCTTGTTCCTTCTTAGTCTAGTTAGTGTTGGTGAACTCCTGTAGCTCAGGTAGACTGTTTCAGTGGGTGAACCCACCATGGTCTTGACTTCTTGCTCATATTCTCATTCTTCCCACTCTTCAGCTGGACTTTGGAAGCTCAGCTTAGTGATCTGATGTGGGTCTTTGCCTCTGTTTCCATCAGTTGCTGGATGAAGGGTCTATGGTGATATTCAAGATATTCATCAGTCTGTCTACAAGGCAAGGCCAGTCTAGGTACCCTCTCCTCTATTGGTTAGGGTCTTGGCTGGGGCCATCCTTGTGGATTCCTGGGAATTTCTCTAGAGCCAGGTTTCTTGCTAACCCCATATTGGCTCCCTCAATCAGGATATCTCTTTCCTTGCTCTCATCTCTGTCTTTCCTCCATCACGACTATCCTGTTCCCTCAAGTTGTTCTCATTCCTCACTTCTCTCCTCCTCTTCGTCTTCCACTCTCCCTTTTCCACCCACCAGGTAAAAGATGGTATCTCAGAATTGTTTTGATTTGCATTTCTCTGATGGCTAAGTGTAGTAGGGAGCTGTGGGTTGCATTCTGCCACCCAGCTCCCACCACTGGCTAGCTTTACCCGAAATAACAACATACAAACTGTATTCATTTAAACACTGCTTGGCCCATTATATCTAGCCTCTTCTTGGCTAACTCTCGCACCTGGACTAGCCCATTTCTAATAATGTGTGTAGCATTCCAAGGTGTGCTTACTGGGAAGATTCTAGCCTACGTCCATCCTGGGTCTGAGCTTCATCGCGTGTGCCTGGGAGAGGGGAGCATGGCCTCTGCTCCAGAGAGCAGAGCTGTCGAGTCTGAGCTCACTCCCTCTTCCTCTCAGCATTCTGTTCTGTTTACTCCACCCACCTATGTTCTAACCAATAAAATGGGCCAAGGCAGTTTCTTTATTAGCCAATGATCTTCCTCCATCAACTAAGGATTTTGAACACTTCCTTAAGTATCTTTTGGAGATTTGAGATTCTTCTGTTGAGGGTTCTCTGTTTAGTTCAGTACCCCATTTCTTGATTGGGTTGTTTGGAGTTTTGATGTCTAGTTTCTTGAGTTCTTTATATATTTTGGAGATCAGTCTTTTGTCTGATGTGGGGTTGGTGAAGATCTTTTCCCATTTGGTAGGCTCTCTTCTTGTCTTATCGACTGTGTCCTTTGCTTTACAGAAGCCTTACAGTTTCAGGAGGTCCCATTTATTTATTGCTGCTATCAGTGTATGTGCTACTGAGATTATATTTAGGAAGTGGTCTCCTCTGCTCATGCATTGAAGGCTGCTTCCTACTTTCTCTTCTATCAGGTTCAGTGTAGTGAGATTTATATTGAAGTCTTTAATCTGTTTGGACTTGAGTTTTGGGTATGGAGATAGATATGGGTCTATTTTCATTATTCTACATGTTGAATCCAGTTATGCCAGTACCATTTGTCAAAGATGCTTTCTTTGTTCCATTGTATAATTCTAGCTTCTTGTTGTTGTTGTTGTTCATGGGTGTGTGGATTAAGATTCCAGTCTTCGATTTGATTCCATTGATGATGGAGTGTCAGTATGCAGAGGCATAGGTGATCTCATCTCTCAAGATTCATCATAGTCTGGCCTGGAAGAGATTTCATGTCATAGATGAATCTTCACCACCTTTCAGTAGGCTGTGGAATTTATAGATGGATTTGGGACAGATCTTTATAAGTGAGATGGTCTGGATGGCACAGGACAAGATATAATGTGTGACTTGGGGGACATATGTTTGCTTATGTTTCTCAGTGTATATGTGTATATGGGTATGAGAATATGTGCTTACCATGAAGATGACTGGACAGCCATAAAGAGTAATTTGCAAAACTAAGATGAGATTTAGCCTCGGCTTATGGCAAGGCTGCTTGGAGCTGGCTGTCTTCTATGTTTGTCCCATGTCTCAATAATGCTTTTCACACAAGAAGGGGGAATACATGACTGTGGAAAAAGAGCATGTTGTGGAGATTCATAGTGCTGTGCCACCTCTATAATAGGGAAGCTGAGATATCACCTCAATTTTCACAGCTCCCATGTTAATGATTATAATAGTTTTACTTAAATTTAATTTTAATCATAATATTATTGTATCACTTTCCCTCTTTTCTTTCCTCCTCTAGCTACTCTCATTTCCCCCTTGTTACCTCTCAAAATGATAGTCTCTTTGTTCTTGTACATTTATGTGTGTATTCAATATATACATATATATGTAATATACACATATATAATATATATACATTAAAGTAAGACCGATGTTAAGTAAGTGTTAACCAATGAAGAAGCTCATTTCTGTGGCAGAGACTAATTCTTCCTCTTTTTGCGGTCATTAGTTACATGTAGCAGCTACAACACCATTTAACATTTAATAGGGCCATCCATTCCTTCTGGGCCTGGAGAGATATCTCAGGAAAATGGTTTCCATGCAAACCTAAAGACCCAAGTTCAGATCCACAGTCCCCATGTAAGAAACAAGGTGTTACGGCAAACACTTGTAATACCAGCACTGCAGAAGAAGAAACATTAGGATCCTTGGGGTTTGTTGACCAACCAGTTTAGCTAAATTAGTAAGCTTCATATTCAGGCTGTCAAGCTCCATTATAATTTGTATTGAAGCTAGAGACCCATAAAAGCTAAGGATGTGGCTCAGCCACATCTGAAGATCTTGGACCAGAGGACCAGTTTCATGGCTAACAGCCTGAAGACCTGAAGGGTAAGGGTGCTGCTATGAGCCCCAAAGTCCAAAAGTTGGAGAATCATGATGTCAAATAAGAGGAGAAAACAGAGATATCCTGGCTTCAGAAAAAAAAATGTGTACCTTGTCCATGCACATTCTGTCTAGGTGCTCAGTCTGTCAGATGGCGGCTGTCCACCTTGAAGGTGGATCTGGGAGGCTTATATCACCAGCTTATAAGCCAATGTCTTCTGGCTACACCTTTCTATACTCAGGAAATCAAAGGTGGGATGGAGTGAAGAACTGACAGAAACAAGATCATATTTAAATATCCAAATAATTAAATATTCAAAGATGCATAAAGATACAACAACCTCTAGAGCTTTGAATAAGAGAAAAAATAACCCAGTTTTGTGTAGAAAATGGGAAAAATAGAAAATATACGATAAACATTTAATCCATAAAATTTATATGTATTGCCGTAATTAACATTTTATATGTATATTTATATGAAATCTATATATGCTATCAATCCTACATGTGTCAGGGTTGAACTCATGGTGCTTCTGTTGATGATGATTTGATGCTTAGAGAATTTGTTGTGGACCTGTGTGGAGTTACACTTCACATTTATTTTATGGAGGTAAATAGTTCACATGGCTGGAAAGTGAGATGAGCGTGTCCAGAACACAGCCTGCTACATACAGAGATGCAGCCAGCCAGGCAGACACATGGTCAGTCTTCTCCTAAACCTACCGTCCCTAAGTTCTCCTTCCTTGGAGGAAAGTGATTGAGTTCTTATACACAAAAATTGCAAAACATTTATCTATCTTTTCTTTCATGTGATAGCATGAATTTGCTCTATTCTGAGGAGGTGAAGTCGCATGTCCCTCCAAACTTTTAAATTATTAAGTAGTAATAGCTTCAGATTCTGAAATCAAATTGTTATTTATTGGTTGAAGGATGCTTAGGTCTGGAAGAATAAATACAAGCTTTTAACATTCCTTTATAGAGAAACAAAACATATGATGCTTGAATTTATTAGCTTACACACCAATAAACACTGTCAGTATCTACCTAGTACCAGAAGTACTTCAGGTGGCTCTTCATTCAGCTGCACCAAAATATAACTCAGGCTCTAAGTAGCTTAAAAAGTTTAAGATGCTGGAGTAATATATGAGTAAATTTAACCTTCTCTTCCAAAGCACACATTTTAGATCTGTAGCCTTTTCTTAACTAGCCTTTTAGTAGCATGATGCCAATTACTTTCCACTAACCAGTAGGGGTAGCTCAGTACCACAATCCATTGCACCAACCCGAATTCCTGGAGCAGTTCCTCAGCAAAGAAGACTGTCACGTTGAATGACATCTTATATGGAACAGGCAGACGGTCATTACCTGCATCTGCTAACATCATTGTTAATGCTTTTTTTGGGGGGGGGGATGTAAGACTACTGAAAATGTCCAACCCTGTTTGGTTGATTACCTTCTGTGCACTCCCCCACCCCCCAGGATCCAGACCCACAGCCAGCTATCTCTGGACATCCGGAACTCAGAGTACCTCACCAGCATGCCCCCACTGCCTGCAGAGTGCCTGGATATTGATGGTGACTGGAACACCCTGCCTGTTATCTTTGAGGACAGATACGTGGACTGCCCTGTCTCAGGTTTGTCTTTCTCTGTTGTGTTGAAAAGACTCAGGAATTAGGCTTTCCATGTAAGTACTAGTGCATTAACAGACAGTGCCATTGGAGATTTGCGTGGAAGGGGGGTGTCACTGTTCACAAGAGTATGAGCAAATTGAAGCAGTATTTTCTCTTTAAAGGGGAAGGAAGAGTTAGCGTCCCTGGTCCCTTCTGGATCAAAATTTCCTTGGCACTTGTGGTTTCACCTATTGAATTATCTGTATAATGAGAAATACATAAACACACACACAGACACACACATGTGTGCACATGTGCGCATACACACACGCACAACCTAAAGACTGGTGAAGATCTTTTGTTTTCTCAAGAGTACAATTTTAACTATATTCATTTCATTTCTGTCTTTCTTTTCTTCCTTCCTTCCTTCCTTCCTTCCTTCCTTCCTTCCTTCCTTCCTTCCTTCCTTCCTTCCTTCTTTCTTTCTTTCTTTCTTTCTTTCTTTCTTTCTTTCTTTCTTTCTTTCTTTCTTTCTTTCTTTCTTTCTTTCTTTCTTTCTTTCTTTCTTTCTTTTTTGAGACAGGGTTTCTCTGTAGCTTTGGAACCTGTACTGGAACTAGCTCTTGTAGACCAGGCTGGCCTCGAACTCACAGAGATCCACCTGCCTCTGCCTCCCAAGTGCTGGGATTAAAGGTGTGTGCCACCACTGCCTGGCAGTATATTCATTTCTTACTGAACTTCAGTGATACCGTACTAGTGCTTGTTTTGTGTTGGTGGTAGTGATTGAGATTGTTTTGTTGGTTGGTTAATGGTTTCTTGAGAAAGAATTTTTCTAGGTCATTCTAGATGGCCATTTACTAATTCAAGAACCTGTTTGATGAATGCCTCAAGGCAGGTCAAGGACTTGAAAAATTGGGCTGTGAAACTATGAGACATCATGAACAAAAATCTCAGGGAGAGAAGGAACAAGGTTGTATGTCTTGTTTGTATACCAGCGTTCAGCATGGCTATATTGTTTGTCAGTAAACCCAGAGATCAACTGCAGAATGACCAGACATGAAGAAATGAGTGTCCCCTTTCTGTTCTCCCTATAACTCGACCACAGAAACCCAACACCTTTACCAGAATATGTCAAGTCCTGTGTTGTTGGTTTAACCATGTGGTTTATTTATTTAATCCTTTAAATAATGTATACAGCTTCAGAGAAGGAGACTGAAGCATAAGTAGAAGTATGTGGGAAAGACTATGTATCAATACAACCAAAGTCAACTCCTTAACTCCAGAGTCCAGACTGCTCTATTAGCTTCCTGAGGTGCTTTAAGCCAGGCTAGTTTGCTTGTCATTTTATACAGTGGATCAAAATGGCTACATTTCAGAACTTTTGCATCTGCAGACTTAAGAGTGTGGAATCTAGGGGACGCGTAGGAACACAGCAAGTTTGCAAACATGAATTTGGTTTCTAGCTGTACTCTGACATCTAGTGTCAAGTAAAAGTATGACAAGTGAAGTGTGTACTGAATAATACTAAATCTCCAACCCAAATGGTAAGTTTTAACATATGTACACACGTATGCATGTGTGTGCGTATTTGTGTGTGTGTTTATATGTTTGTGTTTTCATTAATGCATATTTCTTATATAATTTCTAGAAAAAGTCGACAGGTGAAGCAACTAAGCACCAATCATAAGAACCTCTGATATTTGCACATCAGAATTGTGTGCAGATTGTTTCTCAGTCTTTTTAATATCAGATATTGATAAATGTTCCAGTGAGCATAAATTTAAGCCTTTAAGCATGTGATTCTTCTACACACACATTATTCTTAACAAGACAACTGTTCCTTTGAGTGCTTCCCAATATTTTGAAAATCCCATCAAGGCAAAAGCTTATTTACTCTTTGTTGTTTGTTTGTTTTGTTTTATTTTGTTTTGTTATTTTTTTTTTTGAGACATGGTTTCTCTGTGTAGCTTTAGAGCCTGTCCTGGAACTCACTCTGTAGACCAGGCTGGCCTCGAACTCACAGAGATCTGCCTACCTCTGCCTCCTTATAGCAAATGTCCACTTGCCATCTTGCCAACACAATGCCTAGTCATGCTAGTATAGCCCTGGGTGGAACTAAACATTATTGTGGTAATTATATTCAAGCCAATACCAACAATCTTTACTATGCTAGATTCCTGTTCTTGGCTTAGACCCTTTCAGGAACACAAATTAAATATGTACCACACAGGATGTCAGCCTTCAGGCTACAGGGATAAACACAAGCTGTCACTTTCATGGGGACAAGAGTTCACAAATAGATCATCACATGGTGGTAGGCTGTACAACACTACCTGTGTGTGGGAGGGACACTGGGGAATTTCAAAGGAGTATACTGGTCTTGCTGCAGGCTGAGGGAAGGTCTTCAGAGGAAAGCATATGCTTCCTATTATCATTGGTTACACCCAGGTTAAGGGGGAATTCATTCCTCCCTCAATCTAATTACAAATTGTACTGAATGTTATTAGGGAATCATATATCAAAGCCTCATGTGGTTTGTAATTAGTATATGTATGGCTTAATTCATGATAGCATTTAAGAGAAGTTGTATTGATTTAGCTTCTATTAAAACCACATGAGGCCTTTATCTTATATTTTGATTTTTAAATTAACATATGAAGTAATGGATTTCTTTATTATATTTTATACCCATTTTCTTAACTTTTAAATATTTCATGTACTATATTTTCTTCGTATTTACCCTCACCCCAACTCCTCCCTATTATCCTACCCACCCGACTTTCTCTTCTGTTAAGAACCCCCCAAAACTCATCAAGTCCAATTTGTGTTGCCCAAATGTTCTTGGAGGGATCGTGGTTGACTTCCTTTTCCTTCACTGCCCTCATTTGCCCCATTGCCCCATTGCTCCTCTGCAGATCCCTTTTTCCTCTTTGCTTGCCTCCACAGTTGCTAGGAGTATAAACTGCTACAGCCACTACCTGAATTCAGATCACTGGCTACAAATTCTCGGTTCATGTAATTCACCCATGTTTAACGATATTCTGGGATGACTCAGAGAACTTGGAAAGGAGCTATGCCCATGATTAAGGTTTTATTGTTATGAATAAAGGACAACTATATCCCTCCAAATGAAAACAGGAGGTGGGGGAGGGAAGGTTGAGGGCAGAGAGGCAGAAAGAGAGATGGGAGAGAGAGAGGATTTATAGGTTGAAGCTTAGTCAGAAGGTTTGGTGCTCTCAAGACTTTTTCTTCTTCTGAAGAATCCATCTTTTTGTCAATCTACAAGTCTGAGGAGCTCATCCAAGTCACAAGATCCGAGCTGTGCATTGATGTTTTCTTATGTGGACAAGATTGTGCGAGCCACTGGCCTCACATAGGTGCAGTCCTTTCACAGAGGTCTGATGGATATTTCTTTGCCCCGCCCACTAATCACATGTTTTGTCATGTCCATATCCTCGATTATCTCACCAACATAAATTCTTCGGGATTTTAACATGAGTCGCTTGGTTACCCTAAACTATCTGTATACCTCTGAATAAGAATTTTTTCCTATAAGTTGAGAGCTTTAAACACTCTGAAGGTCATCCCCTTCAAAAAGTAGTAATACGGGATTGTTCAATTGTTTTCATGCAATTATGCATTTGAATGATTTATAATATTTATTTTAAGCTACAATACAATTTTCTCCTTTTGTTATAGGGCATAATTTGAGTGTTTATCCTAATTTTGATGTCCCAGTGACAAGTCCTGCAATGATGAATCTAAAAGGGAAAGAAAAGAATGTTATAAATCAAAAGTCATCTTTGAGGAAAGACCTTCCATTATCTACTACAAAAGCACCCCAGTTGGGCTCTGATGAGGATGCTATTAGGTGTCCACAAATGGAAGGGAATGTCTCCACACAGAATCCTGTGGATGTGTGCTCAGAATCTCAGGTATATTTGACCATTGGTGAATTCCAAAACAAAGCTGTCATGCCTGAAGGTGAATGCTGGACTGGCCCAAGGTCTGACGCTGTGCATGATTCAGATGTGGATATCCATCGGAAAAGTCCAGGTCCGGAAGATGGGAAGACCCCAGCACTGACCTACATTGACGTAAAATCTAGCAATAAGAACCACCCTAGAGCTGAGACTATGCTGGGCCTTAATGTGCAGCAGGAGCACAGGCGCTCTCAGGACAGCTGTGATCTTGTTAAGACTCTGTCAAGCAAAGCTGTAGCAGGAATAAGTCAGAATAATGCTATCTCTTTAAATGAAACAGCTGCCCTTGAGTTCAGGACTCTAGGAAGGGGAGCAGACCAGGAGGGAAAGCCTGTACTGCTGAGCCTGAAGCTCACCCCTGCTGAGCCCTGTGACTCATTGAACACCACGCACAGGGAACCTTCGGACACTACGTCTTCCCTGCAGGACCATGCAGAAGAGCAGGAAGATCTATCAGCGCTCTCTGGCATCATCAAGAGGTCAGCCTCCATCATATCTGACTCAGGCATTGAAAGCGAACCAAGTTCTGTTGCCTGGTCCGAGGCCCGAAGCAGGGTGTTGGAGTTACCCAGTGATCGTGAAGTTTTACACCAGGTGGTTCGAAGGCATGCCCACCACAGGAACTCTTTAGAGGGTGGCCATACAGAAAGCAACACCAGTCTGCCCAGTGGCATCCAGGCTTCTCTTACCTCTATCAGCTCTTTGCCTTTTGAAGATGAGGAGCGCGAGTTGGCACTTACCAAGCTAACCAAGTCTGTCTCTGCACCCCAGATCAGCAGCCCCGAGGATACTGCTGAAGGTGCGGACATTATGAAGCACACAGGCGGATTTTCTGAAGACCTGGACAGTTCTAGCAAGGACAACAGTTCAGCTGGACACAGTTCTCCTGGTGACTCCAGAGTCCAGGATGTCAGGGCAGAACACTCTCTTGCAGATATAACTTTAGAATCTGACAGAGCCCAGGGTCCTGGGTACATAGACATTCCTAAAGGTGAAGAGAACCAGTCAGATCCTCAAGGACCCTGCTGTCTGGATGGCACAGCTGGGAACATGCCAAGTGTTGAAACCAAAGGTCTTAACTTAAAAATACCATGTTCTATAGTGCTTGAAAATTCTAGGACCAGATCTTTTCAAAGAACAGTAGTGGAGACCACAGAAGGCAAACCTTTAGAATCAAGTGGGGATAAACACATACTCCCCAACCACAGCATCTCAGAAGCCGGGGCTGTGTCTCACAACAGGGTGCCTGAAATCAGGAGTGCAGCTGCTCTTGAAGCTGTCAACTTGAACTCTACAGGTCTACGAACTGGTCCATCAAGTGTCAACGATACCATGCCGTTGAATAGAAGACACAATGCCTCTCTGGGGGTCAAACATGAAGCAGGCACCGTGTGCCCCACTGTGACTCACGCTATTGCCTCCCAAATGTCACGAAACCAAGAGCTGAAGACAGGAACTTCCATCTCCGGGTCCCACTTGAACTCCGCAGAGGCCTTTACTCTGGACAGCCTAAAGGCAGTGGAGGTCGTGAACTTGTCTGTGTCTTGCACTGCCACCTGCCTCCCTTTCTCATCTGTCCCCAAGGAGACCCCCGCTAGGGCCGGACTCTCTTCTAAACAAAACCTAGCCCCCATCACTCATCAACCTTTGGGTTCTTTTGGAGTTGTTTCTACCCATTCCAGCAAGATGGAAGAAGACGTCAGTGAAAGGATGTTCAGGTAAGCTTGTGGAGAGCTCATAGGTCATTGAGGGTTTCCCCCGATTTTCTCTGTTTCATGCATACTATGTAAACACGGAGGTGTTTGTTATTTTTGATTACTTAATAGAGCAATAATGTACATATCATGTAATTCAGAATGTCTAGGTAATTAAAATAATAATTACAAATAAGCCCAATATAATATGACATGATTTTATACAGAAATTTTATATAAAGATATTTGTCCCCTAAATATATTCATTTTTAATAATAATAGGATTATTGTGACACTTCTTAATTATTTTTCCTGCTTAAAATATTTGAAACATCTTTCTCTATAAGTTAATTTTCATTCAGTATCTTAATGTTTCCAAAGTAATCCATTGTATGGATGTACCATAGCTTATTAACCAAATTCTTAATGGGAATTTTTTTACATTTTTATTTTGATATACAACTGTATTACAACACTACTGTGACTTCACCTTTTTCATATTTTGAAAAACATTTTAGGACCTTTGAGGGAATAGATTTGCCTCCTAGTTTCCCGTTAAGATTATGGACTTCTCAAAGCCACCATTTTTTCAGTAGTAGCATATATAACTTGGTCATTGGCTTGCACTGTATTCATTTTTTTGCCCTCAATTGTTAGCTATAGATTTTATTAAGTACGTAATAGAAAAATTTTGTCAGAGTATCTCATACTCTTTCTTTTCTTGCCAACTGCTAATAATTACTGATTTTTACATAAAGAAAAAGCCCAGGCAGGTAAGCATTGGATATATTGTTAATAAATAGCATCAAAGACCTGTGACAGTTCTATGACATCGGTCACCAATTCAAGAAGTCCAGTTAGACACTGTCAAAAAGCTGGATCAGAGTCATCCCTGCGTTAACTGCAGGAAAAACCAGGCAGATAAGAATAGCAACCAAGGCTTTAGTGTTGGGCAAATGTGATTATTCCTGCATGTCCAGCAGCAGTGCCTGTACATATAGAGAAAGCAGGCAGAAGAAACACTTTAGAGGACAGAATGTCTTCACAGAGGGGACATAGATGAGGATGCTGATGATGCTAATGCTAGAACATCACTGACTTGAAAATCCATAAGTGTACATTATCCAAGATCCAAACGTTTTTATTTTGTCTTGTACTGTTCTAGAGAAAAAGTAGGACCTTGCTTTTTTAGACAATACATATAAATTTAAATTATATTTTTATGCTATTGAAATCTAAAATATCTTAATGGCTGGTGGGATAATACATATAAGAAATTTTGTACCATGAAATTATTTTATGTTCAACATAATAAAACTATTTTATGAAAATACCTTACCTCAGGTAATGTGCTTAGACCACATAAAAAACAAAACTTAGTTCTATGTATAGACATGGTCCCATCCTCAGGTTATCTCAGGATGTTTATGTATATATACCTAAATCTTAAAAGCAGCAACAACAACCCCAACTGACAACTGAAACTCTTCTAGTCTCAAGCATTTCAGATAACCAATAATCATCGGAAGTGATGAAAACCAAGACTCTAATCTTCATAATCTTATCTGTGAACCAGTGTTGTTAACCACCATCTTGATAAGTGACCACACAAACACATCTTAGCTGGGTATAAAAGTCATTTCTGGAATCCAGAATACGCCAAAGCCTAAAGAAACCAAGCCAAGTCAAGCCAAGCCAAGCCACGTAGTTTATGGTAATAACCAGAAAACAAGCAAACAAAGCCAACATAAAACAAAGAAACACAAAACCTGCATTCCTGCTGGGAATGGGGGGAAATAGTACTTGAAAAGAAGATGGAAGCCAAACCATGGTGGCCTTGTCTGATAGGAAAGAAACTTACCTTCTCAGGAGATAAATTTAAAGAAGTTCATATCCTATAGCTGCACGGCATCTTATAAATCTCTACCCAGTCTCCTGTTAAATGCAAGATTAAAATAGCAATTTGCAGAATAAAATGCTTCCTGTGGTTCAGTCGGGGGTATTTTCTTGCTGTCTCTCGTTAAGAATGAAGCTTTGCTCACCAGCATTTCCCTTAAGGTTTCATTTAGCATTTGATGCTCAGAAGACAATTTGTTTGTGAATACAAGTAACTCCTGCATACCAGCCCCACTCATTCTCTGCTCACCATGGAACACACAGCATGGCTTGTGATTAATTGGTATATTCTCCAGTTTTTATCAGGCCAAAGAAAAGTTTAAAAAAGAACTGAAGATTGAAGGATTTCTGTACAGTGACTTATCCGTACTAGCTTCTGATATACCATATTTCCCACCAGAGGAAGAGGAGGAAAACTTGGAAGATGGGATTCACCTGGTGGTCTGTGTCCATGGCCTGGATGGTAAGTTCTAAAGAAGTTTCTTTCTCAAATTACTCTACAACATTCAGTTTATGTCTCTAAAACTAACCAAACAACAACCATGAAAACATTGCTGTCAAGGGAAATGACATGACAATGGGTTACATACATACATACACTCATATCATTAATTAATTAATTAATTCAGTGATGTGAATTTTACCAATCAATGATATAAGTAACTGTATAACCAATGAAATTAGTATTTTGAATAAAAGAAAGACTGGAGTAAATGGTTGAAGAAGGGGGCATATTGCTAGAATGAATACCTCAGTGAAATGCTGGAGTTGATGGAAGTTATGGGTCAATAGAATAGTCCTAGAAGAAGATATGGAGGGGAAGGCATAAACGATGCACTTTTAGGAGCTTGGATTGGTGATTGCAACTATTTTGTTGTTTATTTTGTTCATCTCTCACTTATGCAGAACCTTTTGTGTATTATACACTGCCGTGTTCTAGGATTAATAGAGATAAGAGTGACCATGACATTCATTTGCTCAATGTCACTAATAGTCATTCCTACATCTGATTTTGAAAATTCTAAAATTCTTGGTAATGTGAGAAATCTGAGGGTTCAAAAACTGACTCAATGGTTAAGAGCACTTGCTGCTCTTCCAGCAGACCTGAGTTTGGTTCACAGCACCTATGACGAATGGCTCACAAACTCTATAACCAAGGTATCCAATGTCTTTCTCTGTTCTCTGAGGCTCCCTGGATACCTGTGGCATTCACACACCTAGATATACACATAAATAAAAAAATCTTGAAAGTAAGAACTCTGGTCAGACCATAGGGTTTTTATGTTACCTCATGCAAATTGAGAAAGAGTTGTGTAACAAAGGTAGAGCCGATTTTCCAGTATTGTACTGATTCAGAGAGATGAGCTGCCCATGATCGCATCCCCTGGGTCACAGATAAAAAGAAAAAACAAGTGATCACAAGACGGCTTTCAGAGTATTACTTCTGTAGTTCAAGGTGCATGTCTGTAACCTCTTCAGAATTTTATAGAACCAGCTTATTCAAATCTCTCTAATATGTTTATATTAAGAACTGAGTACATTACGACAAGTTATGAATATTTACACAGGCTCTCTGTCATGCCAAAAAGCTCAAAGCATATCTTGTTATAAATGGTCTCAGTCTAACACATTATTAAAGAAAACTGTTTTAGAAAGCTTTAAGTTCCAGAAACTTTTTACTCTTAGTATCTTTAGTAGAGAAGGATATTTTATTCTCAAATTCTTCATGTTAAAGATAAATGGTACCAACTTTTTAAAAACCCACTCCTAAAATGTCATAAGGAAGATTTAGATTACCTAAATCTACATGAGAATCTGAATGTTATTTAGCTGCTGGCATAAACAGAGTTATGAAATTTAACTTTCTAAGAGAAAATATGTATTCTCCTAAAAAAATGACCTTCCAATGATCTTGAAGCCTTCAAGTTTGAGAAAATGCTCTAATAAGTTACTGGATGATTAGCATTTAGGAATATTCACATTGAGGTTTGTCTCTAATTTTGAATTCTTCCAAATATCATGAGTTTTTGTTAATACACCTTTGCATCATTGGGAGAATTCATAAAGAATGATATAAAATTAGTTGTTATTTGATTTACAGTGTAGATGTTCTCTGATACCATGACCTGTGGGGTTGATTTACATGGCAAAGCATGCTACCAAATTATCTAAATAGGTTGTAACTCCTTTTCAACTCTACCCAGGAGAGGAACATGCCGCCCATTAACATAGATACACTAGAATGCCCGTGGGCGGAATGAACTGTATGCCTAATTTATTCTGTTATAACGAATCCACTTTCCATGTAACATTTAATGCCAACAAAATATTCTATTTACTGTTTGTACCTCTCATACTAGCAACTTCCTGGAATTAGCAACTTTTTATTCCTCGACCCTTGATGATACTCTTGGACATTTGCAAGCTTACTAATCCATTATTCCTTGGTTTAGGAGTAATTCTTCTATTTATACAACTGAACTGGAGTCAATTATTCATCTCTTCCTGATATCTATAAATGATAGGCAAGTAATTAAGAGAGGACTACCACATTGTGCCTGCTCAGCCACCAGGCAGCTCCTTCCAAAAACCTGTTTAGAGAGTGGTGTTCTGGGAAAGAAAGAAAACTGATGTGGCAGATTGAGGAATAATCCCATTGAAGCAGGGCCATTTAAAAGAGCCCACCTCTTTGTGTGTGTATGGGCTGGGGTAGCAAGAGGGGAGGATAGGGAGTTACTTCAGCTATTTCTGTTATCTTCTAAAAAATGAGGAACAAATCTAATTATACTGTGAGAAATGGTGAGAAAGAAATCCTTGGTGGCTTATGATTACTTATAGGACTGGGGTCATCTGTCATTTTCAGGGAACAGTGCAGACCTACGGCTGGTGAAGACTTTCATAGAACTGGGACTCCCTGGGGGAAAATTGGACTTCCTGATGTCTGAAAAAAATCAGGTAGGATGGCAGAAACGTTGGGTTGAGAGAACATTGGGTTTAAAAGAGTCTCCAAAAGGCACCATGATGATGTGTGGACACATGAAGTGAATGGGAAATCTTCAAGGATAATAACAAAATTCTTGGGTGATTTAGAGAGAAAAAAAAAAAAAACCCTTACTGTATTGTTTTGGGAGTCTAAGGAAAAACATGAATTAATGATAAGAGCTAGCATGTATTAGCTGACTGGAGCCTTTTGGCTTAATTGGGCATTGGGAATATGGCCTACTATGTGGTCATCCATGTAGTCACAGTGGGGACAGAGCATTGTCGCCTGCAAGTATGCAAAGTAAGGAGCCAGGTTGTGATTGCTTTTTAATCAGACATGGTAGATCAAGGCTGTATCTGTGAAAAGTGCTAAGAGTCAAAAAGGCACTAGCAAATCAATGAGCAAGAGCTAAGGATGACCAGAGAGTGGGGTAAATAAGTCATAAGCATCCTTATGGAGGATGCTTGAGGAATAGAGCTGTTAACAAGCAAGAGGCCGCATGAAGGTGATAGTGATGCAGAGAGTCATCAGACATCAAAGCTGAGAAGTCAAGCTAGTGCGATGACTCAGAGTGATTTTAGTATTCACTGCCAAGCTAAATAGCCCGAGTTCAATCTCTGAGTCCTATGTACTAGAAAGTAAGAACTAACTCTCTCAGGGTGTCCTTTGACCTCCATGCACACACACAAATTAATAAATGTTCAAAAGCACAAAATACCCAGCTTATCCCTTAATTGATTGTGCTTAATTTCTTTGCCTGTTTTTGATATTCTATTTCCAAGGTTACATGACAGGCAGTATAAGGTGCTATGTGAGGAAGGAGGAGTTCAGAGAACTATCGACCAAGGGCACACTATTTTCAGTATAACTGACCCAGTTAATTGTTCCTTATTCCATCTTCAAAGCAACTCTATTGCTTACCCACAGCACCAGCTCTTTACAGCACAGGGCATGAATCCTAGGGCTTCTGCAGAGAATCCTCCTCCTAACCCAAAGAACTGCCATACAAAATTCCAGAACATTTATGTCCTAAGAGACATGTTTCATATGTGGCCATGTCCTGAGGGAGATAGCCCAGGACATTCAGAGAGGGAGGTAGAATAATGGCTGATCAGTGTTCCATGACCTTGTGTTGACTTTACCCTGGTGAAGTTTTCTCTTCAGGAATGATGGATGTAGTTAATAGCA
The DNA here is from genome assembly GCF_014885135.2 of Alexandromys fortis. Lineage (NCBI taxonomy): Eukaryota > Metazoa > Chordata > Mammalia > Rodentia > Cricetidae > Alexandromys > Alexandromys fortis. The sequence continues at coordinate 5,217,304 of NW_026067930.1, forward strand.
GAGATTGGGCCAGGAATGCAGCCTTCATTGTGTGTCCCTCCATATAATACATTACAGGACATCTGGTTTTTACATGGTTTCCACAAGCTTGTTTGAGCCAGGATTCTGCAAGTCATTAACTAGATGGACTTGTTTCAATACTGATCAAGTCCTACCTATTTCACTGCTTAAATATTATAAGTGTTATATAGGGCTCAGAATGCAATGATTCTTTCAAAGCATCCTGGCTGTGGAGGTCCCATTATTGTTTCTGTCCTTACTGTGGTTTTCAGAGCATCTTTCATCATACTAAGTACAGTCTTCATTATCACAATTGTAAAATAATGAATATGCAACCACTAATTTGAAAAGGAGCAAAGAGGCTCTCAGAGACTAGAAGGTCATGATAATAGCACCACCAGTCTTAGGTATGTTGATAGTCATTTCAAGAGTCTTTAAGATATGAGGAGGAATATATTGCATTCTCCAGTTTTAAAGGCAAGAAGATGCAGATTCAGGCTATAGAAGCCACAGAACCTTGATACACCCTCTGGGAAATTAGAGCTACAGATAAGGTTGTGTTTCATGAAGCATAGCAAGAGCACCACCGTGTTTTGTCTCTTTCATGCTGCAGGCTTCATAGAGAGATGGGTGACCATCGACATAATGTCACTCATTTCTTTGCTGCTCCTTCCTTAGATGTGCTTGTTGCTTCACCACCATAATGAATATTTGTTAGAGCTTTTGGCCAGAATCTCAGACATCCCAAGATGCTGTTTGTTAAGAATATTTTTGCTTGTAGATAGGACCCTAAATACATGTCTGTGTCATTCCCAATAATATTCCTAAAATTTAGTTATATAGAACAATCTCTTACGTCTTCAAGTACCTAGATGTAAAGATACAAACCAGCAGTTGGAACCTTGCCAGTAGGCCACAAGCCTTGTGATAAAATATAAAATAATAGAAATGAGTTCATTTAAGAGATAAACGTGAGCTGAAAAGATGCATAAGCTAATAGGCCAAGCAATGTTGTAATTAATATAGCTTATGTGTGATTATTTCAGTTCTGGGCATCCAAGAACAAATAAACAGCCTCCTCACAACACAGATGTGCATGGAATTTCATAAGCTTTTTGTACATTTTTCTCATTTGGCCATCTTTCTGGTGAAGAAAGGGTTTATCTCATTTTCAATTCCACATCATAATTCAGCCTTGAGTGTAATAAGGCTAAGAACTCAAAGCAGAAACAGGAGCCTTGGAAGAACACTGCTTACTGGTTTGCTCGACATAGGTTGCTTAGCCTGCTTTCTTACTGCATCCAGAAGCACTTTTTCCATGATAGCACAGGCCATAGTTAGCTAGACCCTCTCATGTCAATTATCAGTTAAAAAAATGCACTATAGGCTTCCCAATGGGCCAGTCTGATTGAAGCATTTTTCTTAATGAGATTCACTTTTCCCATATCTTTCTATCTTGTGTCAAGATGACAAATACCAACCAGCATAAGACTCCAGCATGCCTTGGTATGAATCTGGCTCACACAAAGTGAGCAAGTGGTCCTCTTTCACAGGCTCTGTTTCCTTCAGCAGACCCAGTGAGCTCATGTTGAGGCAGCAGGTACCACATTCTAAGAACATATTCTCCCATCTTTCACCTTATTCCCCTAACTGAAGGTTCTTTAGCAGATGCCCAGGTTCTTCATTAGAGACCCAGTGGACCTTTATCTTGAAGTTATGTCTCAAAATGTAACCCCTAACAGAGGCTTATATACTTTAAAAAAAAATGTCATGCTGTTTAATGAAAGAGGATTTCTTATATAGAGGCCATGGTGTGGGAGATCTTTCTGTCTATGTGTTGCTTTTATTGGTTAATGAATAAAGAACTGCTTTGAGCCTATGGCAAGGGCAGAAAAGAATTAGATGAGAAAATCTAGGCTGTATGCTAGGAGAAAGAAGGGCAGAGTCAGGGAGATGCCACGGAGCCGCCACCAGAGTAAGATGTGCTGAAACTTTACCTGGTAAGCCACAGCCACGTGGTGATACACAGATTAAAAGAAATGGGTTAAATTCATATGTAAGAATAGCTAGTAAGACGCTAGAGCTAATGGGCCAAATGTGATTTAATTAATACAGTTTCTGTGTGATTATTTTGGGTCTAAGCTCGCTGGGCGGCTGGGAACTAACTAGTGGCCCTCTTCCAACAGAGGTCATAACTTCTTTCAACATTTTCTCCCCTTCTCTTCTTCCAGATGGACACATTTGCAGATTTTGATACCATGACAGATCGATTGCTGGATGAAATCATTCAACACATCCAATTGTACAACCTCTCCATATCCCGAATTAGGTAAAAGGAAACCACAGGTAGCTAATGCTGAGGGAAGATGGGTAATATGTTTTTGAGTGTTTGCCATACAGTAATGTTTAGATACTTCTATAAGGCACTATGATAATTGAATTTTCGGCTCTTAATGAATCTGATTACTTTGAGGAGTGAATGAGCAGCAAGTTGGTTTCTCCCCTGAATATCTCTCAAAATATGAATGGTAAGAATAAATATTTTGCTGTGGAGCATTAAGAATCTTAAAAGTAGCACAGCTGTCTCTAGGTTTGAATTCATGTTTGAATTCTCACAAGTTTAGGATCTGCCATGTACTGAGTGTGCAACTTTTTGCACTTTTCAAATCCTTGAGCCTCCCCTTTGTTATGTCTTAATTGGACTATCAGGAAACGAATGTGCTAGAACCCTGCAGGACTCTCCCATCCAATGAGAAGGTTTCAGCCAGTGCCATTTGTAGCCTCAAAATAGCACAAAAATTTGGTCTAAAAATTTAGATAGCTCAGTCTAGCTTGTACTGTTTTAGCATGTAGATACATCAGCATAGGACTAAATTCATGGTGTCAGTTGTTGCTTTTAGTCTTCAGGGGTATGAGATCATGTATTTATTTCACAAATAAGGATTCTGAGGTCAGGAGTTGTTTGGTGGTAATGGCCTCACACAGTTCAGGCGATCCAATTGTATAGGCTAACATCTGTGTCTTCATTTTGCTGGTTTTATGTATATTGTGGGAAGAGGTAAGATGACCCACCTGTCAATTATAGGGTTTTAAAAAAATGATTCTTAAAATCTGAATGGCATATTGAATTTATGGGTCTGGAAGGAGCGGGAAGTTGGAACAGAGCATGTAGGAGAATGGTCAATCAGTATTAGAGGGAGCAGACAGCTCAATACATGTGCAGAGAAATGAGGGGCTGAGTGGAGTCAGAGCAGTAGTCAGAGCTGAGATGATGACTAACCTCTTGGGAAAGTATAAGAGATGGGTGTTTCGGCTTGTAAATGGCCAGGAGAGCACAGTGCTTAGATAGACGGATTTCAGAAAGGACTCCATTCTGTCCCCAGATGGGCGGAGAGGAGGTCTGGGGACTAGACATCAGGGACTCTGCTCTCATAATAAACTTATGAGGTAAACACCACAGTTCTCCTGTACCTCACTATATTTGCCTAGAGCAAATTTTCCATTCACAAGCACCAGCACTGGGTGATAGTGAGTCTGTAGTGGCCATTTTTATGTCAGGTCTTCTGTAACTGGGGGAAGATGCTAAGACCTTGGTGCTTATCACTCTAGCCCATCCCTGGGCAGTGGTTCCCTGCCGGCACTCACATATATCCTTCCTGCCTCTAAACAGCTTCATCGGTCATTCTCTTGGTAACATTATCATCAGATCCGTCCTCACAAGGCCCCGGTTCCGGTATTACCTCAACAAACTCCACACTTTCCTGTCACTGTCTGGGCCTCACTTGGGGACTCTGTACAACAACAGCACCCTGGTCAGTACAGGTAAGGCTTTGTCACCCCCATTATCTTTCAGACTTAATCAGAGGCATCAGGGACTTGGAAGTGGAGATGGAAGTGGTTGATGGAATCTTATGGCTCTCCCCAATGTGGGATGGCGGATGGAGATTTGGTATGGCAGTGTGGTCAACCAAAAAGGAAAATTAAATTATGAAAATTTCAGCAATAAATAGGTAGAATTGAAAAATATCATAGTAAGCTGATATCCAGACAAATGCTGTGTTTTCTCTCACACGTGGAGTCTGTCTTCTAATTATTCAATGTAACTAAGGCCTCTCACTCTGTAACATTCATTTACTTATCGTGAAATGGAAACTCCATGCATTTTTCCAATAGTTGTGTCTCCTGGATAATTTTCTGGACATTATCCACAGACAGCACTGTATATTAATTTCTTATATAGCATTTGCATTTCATTAGGTGATAAAACCCAATCTGGAGATAATATAAAACACAAAGAAGGATTCTCTAGGTTACATGTAAACACTATTTTTTATATGAGTTTATATGAGAGACTTAGAAATTCTCAGCTTTTTGAATCTGTGAGGGTTCAGAAGCAATAGATACTGAAATATAAATATGAACACACACCTGTATTCCACGAATATTTAAACACACACACATAACATATCTGATGTGATTAAATACATACATGTAATATGTATGTACTATAATATACATACATATATACTGTAAGTATGTTTACAAATATGCGAGCATGCATTAGGCACATGCAGTTTTAATGTTTTATGTCATTCATTCCTTTATTGTTGACATTTAATATACTCTTGTAATCATCTGCATAATCACTTCATGAGATGTGTAAACAATATGTTTTCCAGTCTGTGGACCTTTGAGTGTTCTTTCCATTGGCTACCTTTACTGAAGGAGACCAAATGATTATCAGAGTTTGCCTGGTTTCATGGACAGAGAAGCTGTTGCTGTGTAATTTGACAGGACAATTTTATACTCCCGCTACCAACACTAAGAAATTTGGGGACTGGGGACACGAGTTACTGGATAAGAACACTGACTGCACAACTCAAACTTGGGTTTGAGTCTCTAGACTGCTCATAAAAATTTGGGTGTCCCCATCATCCATGCATAGCTGTAACCCCAGTGCTGTGGAGAGAGCAGATAGAGATGGGAAGGTTTCTGGGGTTCGCTGCGGCCAGCCTTCCTCTGTGTTCAGTGAGTCTCCTGTCTTGGGAATATGATGGGGTGTGATATATCAGACACCTGATCCTCAATCGACACATGATGTTCTCCTTTGACCTCATGTGCACATGCAAATAAAACACACACACATACACACACACACCCCTAACTCTTAATTATTTGATAAAAGCCCCATTGCTCTGTTTTAAGCTAACTGAAAATATCTTCTTTGACTTTGTTTCAAGTTACTTTTTTCATCTTCATTTTCCATTTCTCTTCCTAGGCTTGTGGCTCATGCAAAAACTGAAGAAATCTGGCTCCCTTTTGCAGCTGACCTTCAGGGATAATGCTGATTTGCGCAAATGTTTCCTTTACCAACTTAGCCAAAAAACAGGTGTGTGGCTTACTAGGCCCCTGGGGATGAGACCTTAAGAAAGATTCACTTTGATGCTGTGTTCATTTGCTCCTGTGAGGTATGTTGACACTGTCCAGCGGTGTCTCTTCAACCTGCTGAGAGGCTGGAAGCTACCCAACGTGTCAGCCTGTCTCTACCTGCCTCCTGTATAGCACAGGAACCAAGGCGTGTGTAAGGCCGATGCAGTACACAGAAGCTGTGACTTCTATTCCCTGCCAGTCATGTAGTGTATTCTATTGGCATTCCAGGACTGTGGTCCCCCCTCACCTTGTATGTATGGATCCATCTTCACCCTGTGTAGATCCATCCTCAAACCGAGTGGGTAGGGGGTTCCCACACGAGCTTCCTTTTCTATTCCCCCGCCCCCGTGGTGATGATGTAGAGCAGTGTGAAAACCCAGCCTCAATCATAGAGTCCATGACAGAGGGAAGCATCAATAATGGACCAGTAGTCTATGTCCAGAAGGACAGCTGTTGATATCCCTGTATCAAAGTGATAATAGCTCAAGCTATTCCTTTTGTACTTGTGTTTCCCTGTTCCAAGAGGATTATTCAGTTAGCTGCTGTAGGAAGAAAGAGGTAGGATTGGGCATACAAAGATGCTGAATTGCAATGGGTTCAACACAGAAGTCTCAGCTTGTTTCAGTCACGGAGCAGTCAAGAGCTGGAGTGCTGTTCCAGTTCTGTACTGAAGTAGATCTCGGGTTTACCTTTGTCCTTCCTGGGTTCATATCAGCCAGCCATTGCCCTGGATTCTGCCCCAGTGTGTGATGCTCAGCTGTGACCTTGGATATGGATGTGAGACCCTATAGAGAGGGTCAGCAAGAAAGGTCAGCCAGTGTCTTGTTCAACTGTAGGTCGGATAAGAAGCGCTCCATCTTCAGGTGGGGGCTAAATGCGGTGTGCTGTGCACTGTTCCCAGATGTCCATGATGAGTACTGAGGGCTGCATCATTTTGGTGTGCTGACTTTGGGTTGCAAAATTGTTTTTTCTCCCTGTGAGAACAAAGAAGGAGGGCAATGCTGGAGTGGAGTGAGGCTGGAGAAGGCAAGCTTGAAGGAGGCGAGGGAAGGCTTTCCTATTGCAGGTAACAGAAGAGGAGAGGCTAGAATTTTGAGCCAGGAAGAAGGAGAAAGAGAAAACTGTCTTTCCTGTAGGCTCCATAATTTCCTAGCTTGCAGAGACAGGTTTTGTTCTCATTGCAAGGTACCTTTTCTGCATTTTTCTCAGTGCTCACTGTGAAACTCCATGGCTTCTATAATCTTGAGGTCAAGGACTTTATCTTATGTTCAAAACACAAAAGCCCTAACATACTGAGTTCCTTTCTCAGCTTCTCACAAGTGCCTGCTATGCCTCCTCCCGAGTCATTTGTGTTGACTCTCAGAGCATTAGTCCTGAGCAAAGGTACAGCACAGTGTCTGGTGTCCCCTCACTGCCACACTCCGGGGAAGACTTCTAAATGCGTAGAACCCAGAGGGGGTGTCAATATAAAGGACCTAGACAGAAAACATTCACCTGCCTTCTTGTTTCAGGGCTGCAGTATTTTAAAAACGTTGTTCTGGTTGCTTCTCCCCAAGACCGTTATGTGCCATTTCATTCAGCGAGGATCGAAATGTGTAAAACCGCCCTCAAAGACCGACACACAGGTGAGCTACATTTCCTTTTGACAGGGACTTTTTAATGTTCCAAGTGAAAGTAGATGTATGAAATCCAGAGTATATATACTAGGTAGGTTCAGGCTCTGGGCAGCCTACACTGCTGCCCTGATTCTGGAATGGAATGTTGGGATAAGTACACTCTGAGTGTGCACACAGATTCCTGATAACAGTATGGATGTTTCTTTCGTGTGATGTGAACATCCATTTGCTTGCTAGATGCCTGGAACTGGTAAACTCCATTTGTGTGTTGTCCATGAAAAACAGAAGGATGGGATACAGACTTGGGAAATGGGCTCTGCCCTCTAAGGACTTTAATGTCTAGTCAGAGCAGGAAAGCAAGTGTTGAAAGCAAAGTACAATGGATAAGGAAAGGAATAGTGTGTAATACATTCCATTTTTATCAGAGGGAAATGAGACAAGGGTTGGAGACTATTGGGGCTCTGTGGAGAGGTCAACTGATAAGGGTGTAAGTTTTCTAGACAGCCAGGACCAGGAGATGGGCTAGCATTCCTTGTTTCTCTGGCTGGTTAGTTTATTTCTATATAGTATATTTTAATGTTTCAAAAGTAAGTGCTTTTGTTGTATTTTGATTTTTATATTCTGAATTTTTAAAAGGGTCTAAGACCCTCAAACTAGGTAGGTACTCATATGTAAACACTCAAAATTTCTATTTAAATTAAGAAAAACCTAACAAAAATGTGGATAAAAAAGTACCTTAATAATTTAAATACAGAAAATAGTCTTGTGGTTTTTACAGTCTAGTATGTGTTCTGGAAAGTAACCTAAGGTGTGTAACAAAAAATTACTTATTTTTTAATGGTTGTCCACGAGAACTTATTGCACAGACCAGGCTGGCCTTAAATTCACAGAGATCCTCCTGCCTCTGCCACCACATATGACCAGAAAATTATTCTTTAAAATAGAAAACTATTAAATAATAAATAAAATAAGTCTTTTCCAAAAATGATCAGAGAGAAAGGTCAGTGATTAAGAGCATGTATTGCTCCTGCAGAGGACCTGAGTTTTATCCTGGTACCCATATCAGAAAGCTTACAAACACCTGTAATTCTAACTCTACAGAATCTGGTGCCCTTTTCTGCCCTCCAAGGATACCCAAATATACATGCCATACATAAATGCATACACACATACACATGAGAGTGTGAAAATACATCTACATTCACAAACACATGAGAGTGTGAACACACAGATGCACTCACACCCACTTGAGAGTATGAGCACACACACTCAGACACAGACACACACAGACATATACACACAGAGAAACACACATACATAGACACACACAGACACACAGACATATACACACAGACACATACACACATAAATCTGAAAAAATAGAAAAGTATTCATTCATAGAGTATTTGGAGAAGCCAAATCTATTTTATCCAATTGTGATCATAATTAGTTCTTCCTGTACTCCCCCTACCTCCTCCTCATTTTCTTTTATTCTCTTTGTATGCATGTGTCGACTTACATGTGGTGGATTTCCAGGGCTTTGATGATGATTCAGTAGCTGAAGTGCTTGTTGTACAAGCTTGAAAACCTGAGTTTGGATCCTAAGCATTAAAAGGCTGGGGATGGCTTTGCTTAACTGTGATCCCAGTGCTGAGAGGAGAATGGTCCTTGGGCTCACTGCTTCTTGAGTTTAGCCATCTGCTGAGCTCCAGATTTGGTGAGAGACCCTCTCTAAAACAGTAAAGCAGAGAGCAAAAGAGTAAGACACCTGACGATGGGTGACCTTTGGCTCCACTCACCCATGTTCACACGTACTCAGCAATGAACACACACACACACACACACACCACACCACACAAAGCTATAATTTTTTTATCATTGTTTGTTTAGCATGATGTTATACTCCATTGCCTGTGATTAAACTATTATATGTATATACATACACATCATTTTAAATATTCTGCTTATTTTATGAATGTATTACAACTTAAATAAAAATTTACAATTTTCTGAACTTATATGACCCTTCTTGTTTAGAAACATTATAAAATCTTATTGCAGTAGAAGCCTTTGTGTGTTTATGTAGTGCTACTGAAGCAAAAATAGTGATTAATCTAAGCAAATTGTCTTTTAAAATAATTATTCAAGTTATCCTGTTCTACCAGAGTGCCTAAGGATCAGATTCTCTTCTGTTTCTGAGATATTAATTTAAAGACCTTTACTAATAATTTTTCAACCCAAACGTGATTTGATGCTTTTTGCTGATTGACTGACTTTTAGATTTATTATTTTCCCAGAGCACACTACTCTACTCTAAAACCAGGGTAAAAGAGCTAGTGACCTGGTTTTAAGCTCAGACTTGATCAGAACGCATCAGTGCTAGAAGACCATGTTGCTGCTAGAAATGACAGCCAAGCCTTTCTCTTCTGTGGTCGTTTACTAGCTCTCGTTCTTATTTTCTTTACCTCCATTATTGGTGACATTTGAACTTTGTAAATGCTTAATGCAGGGCCCCTAAATTTATGTCCCATGTGCTAAATATAACCCCCAGTCACACCCGCTTGCTTACTCTGCAAGCTTCAGTTCCAGATTTGAGCCCCTTGTTGGTGACACTCCTGGATGTCTTGTGAGCCTATGGCATGTGCTGGCAAGTTTTGCCTGGCCTGTATTAGAACAAAATTGCTAAACACTGTGGTCTTCATGTGTCAGGGACAGCTCTATGCCCTTTGCATGTTTCATTTCCTCTTCGTGGTGAGGGATGTAATTCCAGTTTCACATAGGAAAAGAGAAGCATAGGTTGGGTACCCAGTAGGATCTGCAGATGATGTTTTGCTCTAGAATTGGAACGACTCATTCTGCAAGCGTCTGAGAGTTTGTCAAACACTACCCAAAAGTTATTGCTAAGATGCAGCCTTTTATACCACTCTCTTCGGTTTTCGAGACATTTACTTGCTGCTCCTCTTTAAAGGATATCCATCTACGATTTGAATCCTTCCAGCGATAGGGAGAGAAACAGCACCCCCTTTTTTCTATGGTCATGTTTACATGACACTTTTAAATGAGTTATCAAAGCCACGTGTCTTAATTCATAAATTTATCTGACCTTGTGGGAAGGTTTTGTTCATTTCATTACTTTTATTTTCATTAAGTATTGCTAAAAAAATATCCTAGTTTCTAAAAATTCTGCGATAAATCTCCTGGCCTCCCCTGTTTCTTTGTCACTGCATTTAGTCACCAGATTGTTGTGCAGACAATTTTATACCAGCCTGAAAGTTAACCAGCAGGAAAGGAGTGCTTTATTTGAGAAAAATAATTAAGGATGCACTATGTATATTTAAAAATAATTACTGGGAACCACCTCTGAGTTAAAGGCAACTATGTGTCTCAACAATATCTGTCTCAGTTTTTATTAATTGTGCTTCAGGGCCTACTGCATATATAATATAAACAGATTATAAAATTGGTAGAACAGTATTCTTCTGTTCTTTTATGTTACAACATTCAGGTGTTATTCTTATTATAGCATCTGTGAAAAGAGGCAGGGACTCTTCTGACCACACCAACAAGCGTGGCTTACCTATTACCCTATCAGCCATTCCTTTACAAAATGAGTTTTATCTTTATTTCTTAAAAATTTCATATAGTTATACAATGTATCTTGGTCATAACCACCTCCTTTCCCTCTCTCCAACCCCTTCCACTAGCACTCTCCAACACATTTTTCCATCCAACTTCATGTCTTTAGTTTTAGTAACCCACTGAGTTCAATTAATGTTGTTCATAAGCACATGGGTATGTGGTGACCAACGGGGGTCACCTTCCAGGGGCTGCACTTCTAAAGAAAATTGAGCCTCCAGCCCTCAAGAGCCATCTGGAGGCAATGCGTCTTCATAAGAGTGGGGCCTCTGGAGCTCCTTTTTCTGTTCATTTTTAACTGGATTGATATTGTGCAGGCCAAATAACTGCTCTGAATTATGAACACAGCAGCCAGGCCACACCTAGAGTCCATCTTTTCACGCCCTTGCCCATCCTCCAGGCCTTTTATGCTGACTTTGGATTGACTTCAACATCCTCTCTAAAGGCCGTCCTTGGCGCATATGATTTTATGACATAAATTTGCTGCTATTCTCAAGCAGCCATAGAGGCTCTTTGGAAGCAGAATTCCTTTTATTCCAACCACAAGCCATTTCTGTTCACACAAATTGGAAGATCATGGCAGATACTTTCACAAAGAAATCCAAGACTATTCCAGTTTGTATTTTAGCTTCCTCAGCTTCAAAAGTATCAAGACCTTGAAAGAGGAGAATAAGAGGCTAAAAGCAGTGCTCTCTGCATATGCTCCAGTCCAGCACCCTCCCACTTAGGTAGACAGCCCCGATGGTGGGCACTAATGATAAGTTGAGGGGTAGAGGAGCAGTGTAAGGTTGTTGGTGTGGAATAAAGCTGATGGAGGAGCGACGTGAACTGTAGACTCCGGTGGACACGATGCTCTTTGCTCAATGATTTCTCTGACTGCATGTCTCTATGTCCCGCTTTCTAAAGCAAACCTGAAACAGAGTCACTTTTTAGACAGAAACACAGTCAACTGAATCTTTTAATTATAAAAATAAGGGAACCCAATAGTAGGAACCTCTTATCCCTCCCCACTTCATCAGAATCAGGGGATAGTGAAATGCTGCTTGGCCTTAAATTTTGACACCAGGAAGTACCAGTTTTCATAAATGATTCACATATGGATCCAGCCCCCATGGTGTTCTGAAGCAGAAACTGAACCTCTGATGACATTTACTTGTGTCGTCTTCATCTTAGTCCCTTGCTGGGAGACATTCTTCTAGGAATCTTTCTCACTTGTGCTGTGACTTCTGACACCAGGGAGCTATGTCATCAGAAGAAAGCCACGATAACCCTACCAAGTGCAATCTCTAGAGAGAAACTGGATTCCATTCCCCATTTATTTGCACCCACTAGCATGAGGTTGGAACTCAGTCTCTCATGGACTTTGCCAACACACATGCAGAGCTGGCCTCCAGCCTATATAGCAACCTTCTGCTCTAACTTCCTCTGTTTTCTTCCCTCCTTCCAGGGCCCGTGTATGCAGAAATGATCAACAACCTCCTGGGCCCGCTGGTGGAAGCTAAGGACTGCACTTTGATCAGACATAATGTGTTCCATGCTCTGCCCAACACTGCCAACACTCTGATTGGCCGTGCAGCTCATATCGCTGTGCTGGACTCGGAACTCTTCCTTGAGAAGTTTTTCTTGGTGGCAGGACTCAATTATTTCAAGTAGGGCCTCCAGGGAACAGCCGGGTGACTGGCCAGAGCTGTTGAAGACCAGTTCGGTTCTTAGCTATGTCATGCTTTTCCATACCTCTGAATTCCGGAGTGCAGTAGAAGGAGATGGAGGGTATGGAGGGATGCAGCTGGGGTGGGGCTGGACACTAGAGATATTTGTAACTGAGACATTGAGGAAGCTGAACAAACAGTGTAAACCACAACAGTGTTCTCGTGAATTTGTCTAGCTACGTAGAGTCTCATTCAAGTTGTTTCTAGGGATAATATGAGAAAATAAGAAACAGAATACACTTGCCATTGGTGAGCCCAGCTTCATAACCACCCTGGCTCATGGGACTTGATCCACCTTAACTAGATTTGCCAGTCTGTTATTAGGTCATAGCTTTATCATGTGTTAATTCTATCAAGTGCACACAAACATTTCAGAACTCAGGTTAACTTCTGTGTGGAAGTGGGGCATCTTCCTATATATATGACCCCCTTAGTAGATCAAACATACCACTTGTTCAAAAATTGTTCTATACACGCTCTTATCCTTTCCCTGTTTTCTAAAGAAAAAACAAGGGAAAGTGTGATAAATCCACATTTTGTTTTCTAGCAGCAATAGGTAGGGCGACTGAATAAAAGGGGAGATAAAGGCGATGCTACTGGTAAATACAGGTTTGGTGTAAACAGAAACAGCTGCGGGGAACATATCAAATGAATTGTTCCACCTACTTCCTTAAACTTTTTCTATGCATAGCCTGGTCCACAGATTGTTTTCAATGAATGCCTGAAGTCCTGTCCGAAGTAGGGAAGACAAGAGAGGCTCTACCTGGCACAAGGAGGCAGTCGGATGAATGTATGCACGTGTGAAACTCCTGCTGACACACTTCCAAAGACATGCTGTATTTGCCTTGAATGCAAGGGCAACAATTCAAAACCATTAACATGGCCAGCTGTTTCTCTTCTCCCTGGAAGGAGAAAGACAACCTAAGAGAGGCATGCTGGGTAAAGAACCTCAGGGGAGCTCTAAGAAGGGTGCTGTTATCTTTCAATAGTGATGTCTTCTTGCCTTAGGAAAATAAAGGGCTAGGAAAGACCACATATGTAAAAACTAACAGATAGCAGAGGCGAAAGTGAGATCAGACCGGAGAACAAAAGCCAGAATGGAAACCCAACTTCAAGAGTTACTGATGGGTGACAGATGCAGAAGTTTTGAAAATAACCGGGATCTTTAAAATTGTCCCCATTTAAGTGCACTATGTAGGCTAAAGACAAAAGGATGAACATTTAGATGAAATGCATCAACTAGGGCAGCATGAATGATCACACTAGCAACAAAGACTATGGGGCTTTTTTTCCCCCAGAAAAACCCTACATGGTATGGAAACCTGTCTGCTCTGGGCACCTGAACCAGGTTCCCAGGTCAGTGATCCCATGGGAAGAAAGCCATAGGAGTCTGGGTGGATGCAAGAACCACACACACACACACACACACACACACACACACACACACACAGTGTATAAATTCAGACCATGGGAAATGAGTGCAGATGGTTTGTTTGCACGGCAGCAAACATGTGGGTGGTTCTGGGAGGGGGCTGAAGTCTCTGCAAAGGTTGACCTACAGTGGGTTCAGGGTTTCTCCGAGGGTCTTTTCTGTATTTCTTAATATCCTGGTCTTGATGCGTACATTTCTCATTGGGCATTTTCCTGAAGTCCCATGTCACGGATTGGGACAAGCTCTTGTCTAATCAGTGGCCCTGACATGTTGGCTTTGTTCCTTGGAGAACACTTTTTTCCTCATCACACAACCCAGGATCTTCTGACTCAGACAAGCACTGCTGCTTCCCACAGCATAGTTAATCTGTAGCAAGTTCTCCTTTCTGGCTACGTGCAGAGCTCTGCCTGTCTGGTCTGAAATGCTTGTTTCCTGTTGTGCTTCCAGCCCTCAGCAGCAGCACTTGTCAACCCCTGGTCATGTGAGAGACCACGTAGTACTTATGGAGCCAGAATGAGTCTGACGATCCTCGTTTTTTCCAATAATCAGATGCCATTTTTTAACTTCAATATGCTGTCTGGACTAGTGAGAACTCATGGCAATAACCGTTCAGCTGCATGGCACGCCTCTTTTAGGTGTCCTGCTGTCTTTGTAAACCCTAACTGGCATCTGAGAATCCACCCTCACCATGTAGAAGGTGTACTCACGTACTGTAAATAAGAGTGTCAAGTATTGCGTGTCAAGCCTCATTTGAAAAGGCCTTTTTATGTTTCTTTCTATTAAAGTATATATATATATATATAATATATCAATATACATAATATATATGTATAATGTAAACATGGACATTCTATTATTGGTTATAAAAATGATAAACAAAATTCCTGTCAAGGTAATGAGCCAGTATGTTTCCTTCCTCAGTTCTATTTTTAGGTTTTGTTTGTTTAATTTGTAGTTTCCCCCAAACTAGTTAGAAATAAACATTACTAACCTTGAGCTTATTTGGAATTTGCTAATCATGAACCAAATAAACTCAAAGAAGAAGATAGAAGCTAAATTCAGTCTGGATTCAAGTAATGACCTCAGTGGCAGGCTGAGCTCAGGGGCAGTGCTGAGAACATGGGAAAGTGGAGAAGGGAAAACACACTGTATACATTTCCGTAGTTCCTTGACATTCTGAGCTTCTGTCTGTGTCAGACAGGACCCCACAGACTTGTGAAGTACAACTCTCAGGAACTCGAGAAGGACCCACCAGTTATTACGATCTTATCAAGGAAGAGCTGGACTGGAGCCTTGAGATGGAACAGGGTGTTTGTAGAATTCTGATTTCCATTGTCTGGGGAAGAACAAGAAGATAGCCGTGAAAGTGAGACTGTAAAGAGAAGCCCATTCTTCCACGCACACAACAATCATTGCATTCTTCTTGACATTGTTCCTCCACTGGATACATCTGTATGAGGGCCTCCTTTGTGCTCAGATGCACTGCTAACTCCAGCCTCTCAGGGCTTAGCAAAATCAAGCGGTGACTAAAATTGATGCGCCTCACAGAAGCTGCATGGCTAGGAGAGCTCAGAGACAGGACTACAGCCTACACCAGAAAGGTACTGTCCTTCAGGAAGTCCTCCTTGGGGGCACTTGATGTTGAAGGCTGAACCAAGAGTTGGCTCAGTGAAGAGTCGTCTGAAGTAACCTCCAACACAAGGAACCAACTAAGACATTAAGGGATCGAGAGAGATGGGGAGCAAGAAGAGGAAACGCTGGCACATTAAAGGATAGGTGGGGAGTATCTGAGCAAGCTTGGCAGAAGGAGCTGTGAGAATTCTACATTCACACAACACTTTCTTCTCATGTCAGGAAGAAGTTACCACTGTGATCTCTGACAAGGGATGACCACATCCCTCCCCCAGCCTGGTGAGAAGACCATGGCCGTGCTCTTCCCATCACTCACTACTGAACGGTTGTCATTTGGAAGTACATAGCAGACATAACTTCTGCACTTCCCCTTGAGAAATCTGAGAAAATGACAACAGATAGGATAATACAAAACGTGGAATAGTTGGTTGGAAAAAATACTCTAACTTTAATTCTTTAGGAATGTCATACATGATCATACATGCTTTCTCTCCCCAATTCTTCCTTTGCACTTCTGTAAAATCATCTCCCAGTCCTCCTCCTCCTAACCTCATGTCTTTTAAAACTAATGACTTAAGTACAGTTAGTAATACTGCCCATACATGCCTAGATATGTGGCCATTCACTAGAGCATTGGGAACCTTTGAGTAGCTGCACCTTCAAAGGAGAATTCTCCCTTCTTCCAGAAACTACCAACTGTTGGTAGCTTCTGGGTAAGGACTGAGGCTCAGAGATCAGCTTCCCCATCTATGTGGGAGTTTTGCCTGACTTTATCTTGTATAGGTCGTATGGAAATGACCAGAGTTGGTGTAAATATGGGAGCCTGATAACATGTCATATCCAGAAGACAGCATCTCCCAGCATTCTTTCCTAGCCTCCAGTTCTTCTCTTCTTGTTTCTCTGCTCTCCTCTTCTGCAACGGCTGTTGAGCCCAGGTAGGGTGGAGTGTTGCTATGGTCATCCCATTTGGGGACAGCCCCCAGTCTCTCATTCTCAGCACTCTGACCAGCTCTGCATCTCTGCAATGATTGCCATCCACCACAACAAGCAGCTCCTCTGACTGAAGCTAAGAGCAACCCCTGTCTATGGGTGTACACATAAATATTTAGAAGACAAATTGATGATTATGATCCTTTACCAAAATGGAAAGAGTAGATTCTACCCTAGTGCTTATGACCTCTCATGTCTTGGGCTTTTGACCAGCACTGCAGTACTAGACATGGAATTCCTTCCTGTGGAGAAAGCCTAAAGTCCAGTCAGAAAGCTGCTAGTCATTCAGTGTTGTATATATTATGTACTGATATTGAGGGTGAGCTCAAGTGTTTTTCTAGAGTTGAGATTTAAACATTGTGCTTTCATTCTATTTTGGAGGGAGGGGCTATGTTTCTTTTAATCCAGTTACTTGATTGGAAAAGACACAATTAAAAAATCGAAACCAGATATCAGATGATTCCCAACCTTGTGAGATTCTAATATCCCGTGTAAAACACCTACCTAACAAATAAGTTATATTACATAAGAATTATTTTCATCAACAAAGTGGCTTCACAAATCGTTGTCAGTGAGAGCAGCTGGGGAATAGCGGAAGTGTTCCAGTTTGGCAGGACGTCTGTGTTGCTCTGTCTCTACAACATAGTTTCTGAAACTGTGATGTCTGTACTTTCTATTATTTTCATCCCAGGCTAGCAGACATATATTCATCCACCAATCAAGTTCCTTTATGAAAGAGCTTGAGCCACTACTCAATTGTCCACGGAAAAGATGTTCCTATAAAGAATAAATCGAAGCCACAATATCATGCTTTTATCTTTGTGTTCTCAAGGTCCTATAAATTCATTAACTCTTGAGATTACCATCACATTCATAATTCTTCCACATGTACACATCATTCCTAGAGGTGAGCATCATGTGTATTCTTCTGGAAAACCTGAGGCTTAGCCCCTTGCTTGACACAGAATGGGGATGGTGTGTGTGTGTGTGTGTGTATGAGCGCATGTGCGTGTTTGTGTATGTGCATGCGCTGTTTTGATGTGTTTTGTTTTGAAAGCCCATTCCCCTTTCTCCAGTTTCTTATATATTGCCACAGCAACTGACATTGATGCAGGAGCAAATCAGCACTCTTGTAAGTTGGTACCATGAACTTCTGAATTCAAAAACGGTAGCGTCATGAGATAATAGCATACAGTAGAGTTTCATGTCATGAGAAGAACCTACCTTCTCACTTAGGAAAGCAGTTCAGATATGGATGAGACAGGGAAATGAAGCTAGGACAGAGAATTTGCTGAATCAGGAATTTGCGAATCTGGGGGAAGCTTGGAAATATTTTGAAGCAAAAGGGTTTCTGGAGGCAATTTTGTAGGAAAAAAATAATAAACGTTCTATGTGGCTTAAATGTGATTTACAGAATGGCTTGAGGGACAGTCCCTTGTATGAAACGTTAGGCTTA
Source organism: Alexandromys fortis (assembly GCF_014885135.2). Classification (NCBI taxonomy): domain Eukaryota; kingdom Metazoa; phylum Chordata; class Mammalia; order Rodentia; family Cricetidae; genus Alexandromys; species Alexandromys fortis. Next base: position 5,235,205 of record NW_026067930.1, read on the forward strand.
GGCTTTTATCAGTTGAAATATTGACTCCTAGGTGTTTTTACTCTGCACATTTGGAAGTTAATTCAGTGTGTGATTGGTTAGATTATCTTTTTTTTTCTACTCAGGGTACATCATCAGCCATTATTAAGAGTTGGGAAAAGTTTGTAACTTTGACTCACATCTAGGAAAAGAATTACATCTAACAGTGTTTGGAAGCTGAAGTCTGTAAATGTCACTGATTCCTTTATATTGCTCCCAATTGCAGAGGTATTTTTTAATGTCTTTTAGCTCCAGGCTAAATTGTTGCATATGGAAAAATAATTTTCCTCATCTTCCATATCCCATGGAACTTTAATAATAAAATATGTCTAACATTGTATGCTTATATGTTTATATGTATATACATACACATATGTAAACGAAAATACTTGCATTATTTTCCTATAAAAAGTATAGCTCATGTAGTCACAATCATTTTCTATGTTTTGATGAGAAGTCAATGATTTTACTTTTACCCACTTTCCCCTATAATTCACTCTTGAATATATTTCTTTTATAAATATCATTTATTTGGTATTTCTTTAGCTCTGTGATAAATCTAGGTGGCCATTAAAAGTATTAGGTTAGAAGGCTTCCTTTAATCTGGTGGGAGGAAAAGATGGCTATTTAAGCAGCCTGGGATAGAATGAACTAGGAGTGTTGGGCAAATCAATAAGGATATGATCCTGTGGCTCTATAATCGAACAATATTCCTAATATTGGGATTTTAGTTCCCTAGGTGGGTCTGGATACAGATGATTGATCCCCAGGAAATGTCAAAGTGACTTCAACTCTACTCAGGTGGGATTGCAATGCTTCCTTGAGCACAGCCACCATTCCCTCATCAGTGTCAAGGTAGGAGATGGATGGTAAGAGATGAATGGTGTGTGCCAACATCTAGGCTGCCAAGGAGTTCTTCCTGCCCGGTGCCATATCACTTGGCTGTAATTCATAGTCTTTGGATTTTCTAAAGACTCTAAGGACTTTTTTTTTTCATTTAGCAGAATAAACTATGGCTGTGCAAACAAATAAGAGGCACATAATGGCTTCAAAAGCATGGCCATGCTTAGACAAGGAGCTGCCTTGGACCAATGTCCTTTGATAGCATAGGGTAAGGCTATGAGATTACTTATTTTAACTTTTATTTATTTTTGCAAATATTGCAGATTTAGACGATGAAGAAAGGTAAGGTATTTTGTCATGGTCTCAAAGAAAGGACTTGTATGTATAGCCTAATGCCACTGTGATTTCTAACTCATAATTACTCTGCTGAAAAAGAATATATATATATACAATAATCAGTTTCCTAAATAAACTTGCCAATTGTCTGTGACACAAAAACCTTAGTCATAACGAAATCATCCGTGCCAATAAGCTCCACTATTTTTCTACACTTGCTTCCCGGTTGGCATTTTGTGTAACATGTGATATAAATGTGTATAAATGATAAGCAAAATAACAATAATAAAAACCCTTCGATTCTTTTACCAGAATTTGTGTGTATGGGGTATCTTAACAGTATACTCACACTTTGTCTGCATCAACACTGCAGTGCTATTAATAAAATGCCATAAACAATCAACTTATTGTGAGAAAAAGCTTTCCTATGATACATAGTTTTACATGTGGATGTCCATGGTCCCCTGGACTGAATGTTTCGAGACTGTGGTGACATTATGAGACAGAACAAAGTTGTTCACCTTGTGATAGCGGAAAAGAGGGCAACTGGGGTCCTCATATTCCCTTTAAGAAAACCATGGTGACCAAAATGAGTTTCTTTCATTAGTCCTCATCTCCAGAAAGCTTTATAACTTCTCAAAAGATGGGTGACCACGCCTTTAACAGATGCTCATTTAAAATGTACATCATTTTAGAGCTGAACGATTTCTTTCCATGGTTGATCAGAGGACATGGACAGCGTGGGTGCTATTAGGGGTGCACACTGTAAGGAAGGCTTAGGGTGTTCTGTTGTAGTTGACTTTAGAGTTAAGAATGAGAGGGAGGAGCAATCATATGAGCAAGAGGGGGTTCAAGATCATGATTGGGAAAACTACAGACACAATTGACCTGAGCTAGTGGGAGCTCACAGACTCTGGTGGCAGAACCAGCAACCCAACCCTGGTCTCACGTCTGTCTCTAGTTGTATCCACATTTTTGGAAATGCAGTAGCTTGTGATATCTGTGTGAACAGCACCTCCAGTGCACAGAGGTAGACAGGGAGGACCATAGTAACAATTTTACAAACCCCCTGAGGCAGACTTGATTCAGAAATCTTTCAGTCAAGGTTAAAATATGGTACTAGGGTTAGATGTAGGGGCAATTGCGAGATACATTGTTCACTGGCATCAGTTTGGTATCTGATGGATGGTCAGGTGCCTTCTTAATCCTACTGCTCAGTGATGTTACTCACTAGAATGTCACATTCATGAAGGCGCAGGGTCTATTTGGGGGACCACTTTGCCTTTGGGTGTTCAATAGGCCCATTATGAATCTGAGGCCAGTAGACAGATGAGTCTGTATCTGATGCCCATCTGGGATTTAATGGAGTCTGGGTAAGAAATCCCCAAACCTACTCTGTCTCTGCCAAACACTTGGAGTTTCTGGGACATCTGCAGCTAGTTTTTTCAGGCACCAGGGTTCATTCCAATGCTCTCTCACAAGTCACCTCGCCCTCACAGCAGGAAAACATACAGCTCAGCCTGTGACTGTTAAGTAAGGCCCACCAGAAGTCGCTTCTCTGGGCATGATATGCCTAGGACCATGCAGGTATCAGAGGCAAGGTTATCCTTGGCCTGCAGAGGGCTCTCCAAGCCTAGAAACTAGCAAAACGCTCCCAGGAACTCAGTGCCCTGCTTTCAAAAGATTTGATTAAAATCTGTGCGATAAAAGGATACAAGGAAATTTAGTTTAAAAGGGGGGGGGAGGGTAGGGAGGACAGTTAGACTTGTGAAGGGAAGTGACTGTTTGGGGGTTTACAGCTGTTACTAGTATATTGAATGCATTCTGATTTAGTCCACCAACTGACTCAGAATAATATTGTGAAATCTAGTGTGTGAGCTAGCAGGGAACCCCTGTCCAACCACATGCTTTGCCACTTGAGACTGACTTGTTGTTGCTACTATCTGTAATAGTGTCCTATCAGGATTCTGTATCTGTGTACGCCTGAAGGATAACATGTTGGCTAATCTTGTTGGGATTGAAAAATACTGGCAGATGAGTAAAACACATTTCTAAGGAAGTCTGTGAGGTCATTTCTTTTAATTAATAAGACCCACCTTATATGAAGATAGCACCATCCTATTGACTAGAACTCCAGATAGAAGAAAAGGAGGGGAGAGAGAGAAAGAGAGAGAGAGAGAGAGAGAGAGAGAGAGAGAGAGAGAGAGAGAGAGAGAGAGAGAGAGAGAGAATATGCTTTTGCCTGGGCCACTCCTAGATTAGATTCCTGGGCAAAGAGGGAAGCACTTTTAGAATTGTGTGGGCACTGTCCATTGTGTTGAGAGGAGCATCCTTCTCTCTTGTCTGGCTCATAGATGCACCTGGGACCCCTGACCTGGTAAATTGACTCTTCTAGAGTCTTATGCATGCAGATGCTTCTGCAGCACCAGGAGCCATTTTCTGTCACTTCTAAGTGCTAATTTTTTTTTTTTTGCTAGTGCTCTTTTCTTGAACACTTCCACAAACCATGGTTGTGGATTATTGTTTTCAATGAGAAGAATAATATTGGTTGCCAACTTGACAAAACCAGGAAAAGGGAAAGCCTATTGAAGAATTGCCTTCCTCAGATTTACCTGTGGGCAAGTCTGTGAGATACTTTCCTGATCACTAATGGATGTAGGAGAACCTAGCCCACTGTGTGTGATGCAGTTCCTAGACTGGTGGCCTGGCTATATCAGAAGGTTAATTGAATAGGAGCCTGGCAGCAAACTATTAAGCAACATTCCTCCATGTTATCTGATCCAGGTTCCCGCCTTGACGTCTCTTAGTTATGGACTAGTACCTGGAAGTATAGGATGAAACAAAACCCTTTCTGCCTCTAGTAGATTTTTATCGTAATGTTTATTATAGAAACAGAAAGATAATTAGGACATTCAGTAAGTGATAATTGCTATCATCAGGCTCAGCAGTGGAAACTTGGATCAGAAACCCACTTGAATCCAATTGCGTGAGTTTCCTAACTTCATTTGATATCCACCTTGCCATTTACTCAGATCCTTTCGTGTTGACCTCCAGCCTTACTGTCACTATGTGGAGTGCAAACAGGAAATACGACCACCCTTCTCCAGGAGTGCCTAAATTTCTGTCTCAAGTATTTTCCTCTGCCAAGCAAGGGAATCTTCCAGTGGTGGAAAGTAAGGAACTCAGCAGCTGCTCTGATGCATTACTCACATTCCTGAGCATGCTCTAATCCTCTGCTTCTCTAGCTCCACAAATCTACACTAACTGGCATTGCTGTTGTCACAAAGCCTGGCTTATGTCTACAGTAGTCGCTAGTGGGCAGGTTACGTACTTCACGAGAGCTCATTTATACTGCTCACTCATGAAGAGCTGAAACATGGGGAAGCAGATGCTGAGCAATGGATTCTGTTTATTGATCAATTAAATCTAAGCGACCAAAGTACTCATAACACCATGTTCTTATGTTGTTTAATCATGTGTTTACTTATTCATGAGCTTATTCATTCCTTCATTCATTAGTTCATTCAACTTGGCCTTGCTGAGGACCTGCTCTCTATTATAAGCTATCATAAGTGCCAGGGAAATCACATAATATATGACCCCTGCCTTAAAGCGGTTTGGGGTTTTGTGAAGGAGTTGAATACAGGGGAAGATAATTAGAGAGCTGTGTGATAGAGGCAAACTGGGGGATATTAAACGGAGGGAGAACTCAGCAGAGAAGTGGTGTTATAGGCTGTCAGCCCTCTCTGTGGGAAAAAGGAGTGATCTCCTAAGGTGAAGCTCCAGTGTACGTGACAACAAGAGTTGATTAGCTCTAGAGAAGGCAGTGCTACCTACTCAAGCACAATAAATATTCACTCTACAGTAATCTGCTGAGTACCCTTAGGATACAGAGAACAGAAATAGCAGAAAAAAAAAAAACCAGAAAGAATGTTCCAAACTAATGGAACTTACATATTCACAATAGGTTGAACTTTAGCAGTCAAAAATGTGGTTGAAAAACATCATACAGAAAGGCAAGATAGTACATACAGCTTGTTGCAGGAACTCCCTCTGCTCCTTCAGCCAATAGCTGCTGAGATACCAGCCCATTGGGGCGTGGTCTCTCTCTTTAAAAAAGCGGCCACTGCCCTCCACTGGCTCTCTGGCTTCCTGCTCTGCTTCCGGCGACTAGGCTCCCTTCCTGATTGCACAGAGGGCTGTTGTTTGGGATTGTGATCTGTAAGTTTTCCCCCCTTAAATAAATAACCATTCTATTAATCATAATTCCAAACTGGTGTGGGATTGTTTGTGACTTAGGTCTTCAACAGCTGCCAGAGAAGGACAATCACAGATCTAAAAGATAGCATGTGGTTGGGTTTGGAGAGCTCTTTCTCTATGATGGGCATATTCAGTCTTGGCAAGGTAAGCAGATGTAGCTGGGTGATTCTTTCCTGCAAGAAAGTCCATTTCAATGTGGAACCATTATCAGCTTCCCTGCCCTATATCCAGTAGATGCCAGAAGCAACACAACACCCCTCCCCCAGGTACAGCAAAACAATATAATAATCTTCAGTCATTACCAAATGTGTCCAGGGGATAAAACCAACCCATAGAGAACCACTACTGGGTTGCAAGTGAGGAGTTTAGATGGGTCAAGCATCAGCTAAATGCTTACGTGTCTGAAGGGATGCCAAACCAATGTTCCATCTGCTTGTATGCAATACTGGCAAGTCCCTAGCTTCTCTTCTGTTCTTGGGGGAAGGATGCAGACATATTTGTTTGTTCATATTTCCTGTGCCACCCACCATCTTCAGGTTCAGTATGCCCTCTTCTTTTGAAAGCAAGATTATTTGTTGAGATTTGTGAGGACCATGGTCACAGAAAAATCTAAGTTCTGGGCCTCAGAAAGTCTTGTTTCTCATTGTATTTGAAGTGGAGTTCCATAGTTCAAGTAGAAAATAGAAGGAAAATAAAAATTTGAAACACTTTGTGATACACTCATGGAACTTTGAAAGCCTACCTCCATCAAGATCCTTTCAAAGGTCTATAAAAGCTACAGCAACCACTTCTCACTGGGGCTTGTCTCCACAAAGAAGCAACACAAAGCATCAGTTAGAAGGACTGAAATGTGAAAGCAAAAAGTATCTGAAATTCCTGCTGGCTTTCAGGATTCTCTTATGACTGGGATGGCTAAGTCTCTCATCGTCATCTCCATCTCTATCTCCATTTCCTCTCCATCTTTCATTTTCTCAACGCCTGTCGGTATTAACTTAACTGTTCAATATAATATCACATAGCTTTTCACTGGAACCAACTTCATGTTGATCTCCCTTACAGCCTGGCAGATAATTATGGTTGGAAATCAGGTAACCCCAGTATAACAAAGACCCTTGCTGTTGGCAAAATTTCAACAATACCTGTAGCAAGCTTTTTTTATTTTGGTCAATGACCAGTTCCCAGATCATAATGTGGAAACCTCTTATTAGTTACAAATGCTTGGCTTAGGCTTGTTTCTAAGCCTTCTTTGACGTCTAGCTCTTTTAACTTAAATACACCTGTTTCTCTTTATCTAATTTTCCCTCTGGGCTTTTTAATTTTTATTTTTCTTCTGTATATCTTATTTTCACTGCTTCTTGTGTCTTGCTGGCAGGTGACTACTCAGCTTCTTGCCCTGGGTGTGTCCTGCTCTATAACACTCAATAACACATATACCTTATTACTTATGTTTCAAAGGTAAGAACAAGTTTGTATATTTTAAATTTTTAAAAATATTTTAATTTGGAGTGATTATAGAGATACTGAATCTGCTACAGGTGTAGAGAGAAAGCTTTACCCAAAGTATAATGACCATGTGATCATTTGTTGTTCTAACTTAAGTCACTTTCCCAGCATGCTTTGAGAACCGTCTGATGTGTGCATCTGGGATACTTCTTTTAGTGCCTGATGAATTCCTTTGGCATCTGTGGCATAACACTGATTAGAAAACACACAAGAGAAATGAGTCTGGTGGTGGTGGTGACCACTGATGTCCCAGATCAAACCTGGGATAATATTAGGGCAGAGTTTTTCAACATCACCCCATATAAGATTTTAATTTAGATGATTCTTGATTGTGGGTGACTGGCCTTCACATTTTGTAATGCTTATCAATATCAATGATCTCAACTATAGATGACAAGAACTACCCAGTTGTCTCCCAATTGTGATACCTCTAGATAATACTAAGTATTTCAGGTTGTTGGAGGAAAAGTGTAAAAATATATGTGACAAGAACAAGGAAGGAAAGGTTTAATTTGGCTCACAGTTTGAGGGTGCTGCTTTTCATGACAGGGAAGGTATGGTGGCAGCAGCTTGAGGCCACTGGTCACATTGAGGTTTGGATGGAAAATAGAGAGAAATGAATGATGGCGTTAGTTCACTTTCCCCTCCCCCATTCAACTTAGAACCCCAACCCAGGGGACATTCTAGCATTCATTCCAATGGATCTTACTACCTCAACGCAATCTAGACACCTCCTCAAAGGCATGCACACAAGCTTGTGTTCTCGGTGACTCTAGATACCATCAAGTTGACCATACTAACAATCACAAGAAAGAATAGCCTGGGATTAACAGTCACTGTATTCGGATGTGGCTGACTCTGACTGTGTTATACAAGCTTTTTGGGACATGATCCAGATAGCTCTGTTTCATTCCTCCAGAACATCTGGAAAGGGAATATAATTTTTGAATGTGTTGCCACTGAAAAAGACTAGAGGCTGGAAGAAGAATCACAATGTCTATGATTGGATTTCATCCATTCCTCATAACTAACAGATAATGACTTCTAACTTCCATTTTCTCTAAAACAAAATCAGGCTAACTCAAGGTTAAACAGTAGTACTGAGGTAACTAATGGCAGTGCAAGGGGGCGGCCCTCCTGTTCAGGAACAAGTGTTTCTCATTGACCGGAGCACAGAGGACATTCAATCATCTCAGTGTCTAACCACGTTATAGAAAAGTAAGGACGAGCCCTCCCTGTGACACACAAATAATAAATAATTTAAGATGCAATGCCAAATAAGCATCATCTAGGAGTTTGCTCCCACATAAGCTGGGGAAAAGCACTTTCATGGAATGAGTTTGTGTCTCACAGCCCACCTGGGTATCTCCCTGTATCTGCTGAGCAGATATTTAGATAGTGGAAAATGTCTGTAGGGGAACAGAGGCTTCTTTTTTTACACATCTTATTTGTCCAAATGCTTCGGTAGGATTTGCAGGCTGCAACTGTCTAATGAGGCACAGATTGAAAATGGCTCAAGACTCTTGTAGTGAAACCAGCCTGATGGTACCCATAGGCCCTGGGATGAAATGTCTCTAATTGCAATTTTTAGTTATTATCAACATGATTCTCATACTTCATGATAACCAAGGGGATTGCTCACTTTTCTCTACATGTTACAGGTCTTTTAGGAAACCAGGAAATTCAGAGCCACAAATGAACTGAGGATAAGGGGAGCCCTGTTTTTCTTTAGAATGACTGTGGTGCTCTTCAATACTGTCCTAGATGTGATTTTAGAGGGTGATTTATATGTGCTAGGCTTTGAGCTAATGCTGTCAGGTTTAGTTCAGATAGTCACTCAGAACAATGAGTACTGATTGCTTATCACATTCTAGATTATCAACATTCTCTAATATTGACTAAATAACATGGAATAAGCACGGTGTATTTAGCATCATTTACTGTGTTAAGTGGTGTCTCCCTTAGTCATTATGTTTATTTTAATTCCTTCAATGATTGTATGACATGGACAATATCTTCAGAACTCATGTACAGATAAAACACAAGGTTGGTGATGGTAAGTGACTTGTCTATAATCACAACTACTATGGAGAGAAAAATCTAAAACCTCAAAGCTTGATTCAATTTTGTGGACAGATATGAAACAATCAGAAATCTCCTATTTGTTTTTGTTTGTTTGTTTGTTTTTCTATGGCTGTGATGCAAAACCCTGACTAAAGCAACTTTAGTGGGAAAATGTTTGGCTTACAATTTGGAGTTATAGTCCACAATTACAGGGAAGTCGCGGTGGGAACCTGAAGCAGCTTGGTACATTGCTTTTGTAACCAAGAACAGAGAGAACAAATACATTCAGGATGCTGTTCAACTAGCCTTCTGTACTCTTTTACAGTCCAAGACTCAAACCAAGGAAGTGATATCATCCACGGTGGGTTGGATCTCCCACACTGGCTAATCAAGACAATCCGCCACAGACATGCCCACAGGTGGTCACCCTTATCTATATAACCCTACATTGAGAATTCTTCCTGGGTGACTCCAGATTGTGTCAAAGTGACAATTAGAACTAAAGGTGTGGTTGCCCATGCCTTTAATCTCAGCATTCAGGAGGCAGAGGCAGGATCTCTGAGTTTGAGGCCAATCTGGTCCACAGAGTGACTTCTAGGGTAGCCAGGACTACACAGAGAAACCCTGCCTGGAAAAACCAATCAACCAACCAACCAACCAACCAACCAACCAACCAACCAATCAACCAACCAAACCAACAAACAAAACCACCCGAACAACAATAACAACTACAACAACAACAAAAACTGACCATCACAAAGCAACATTGCATAATATTTAAAATATGTACAAGAAGCTCTATGACCACAGGTTATGTGTAGCTCTGTTTTACTGATGCAGACTTTTTAATTATGAACACGCAGAAGCCACGGTCACAAGCACAAGACATGCACACAATAGAAAGAACCAAAAGTAGAATGGGAACTACTGGAAAAGAGGAGCTCAGTAAGAGTGGGAGGGGGATGGTTGAGGGTATTGGGGGTCAATGTAATCACAAATTAGACACTTGCATTCTTTTTATCTATTGGTTGGTGTCCAATCATTGTATATAATATAGGGTTTCATAAAGATGTTCTTATAAATAAATATTGTTCTTGGAACATTTTCTTTCTTATACTCTGACATGGGTGCTGGGAATTGAAAAAGGGTTCTTTGGATGCTCAGTATGTGAGCTTAACCACTGAGAAATATTCCCAGCCTACTCTACACATTTTCTTTTTTGGAGAGAAGGTAGGTCCTGCTATGTAACTCAGGCTAGCAGTGAATTCATGATCCTCCTTGTTCCAGCCTCCAGGCTATTGTAGTTTGGGTATCTGCCACCATACACAACACTTTTTTCTTATTTGGTAATTTTTTTCTCACCCCAATATTATTAAGACCTTTCACTGGATCCTTCCAAATTTATGCTTCCACTTTAATAGAGACCTTAGAATTAGTAGCAAATTAAATGATACAAATTCAGCCCCCCATTGGAACATTCTGACAGAATAATTTATTGAAAAAATATCTGTCCTTTCCCAAGTGGGCAAACTGTCATCTTCTCCACAAGGCAAGTAATCACACATGTGTTAATCTGTTCTAAACCCTATTCTTTTCTGCAGTTTCCAGCTCCTACTGGAACCACAATTTCATAATTACTGTTGCTCTGTAATAAGTCTTCCTATCCAACAATAAATCACTCAGCTTTGTTCTTGTCTGAACATGCCTTAGTTTCCATGCTCACTTTTCACTTTTGGTACAGTTTAGGATCTGCTTATCGATCTACGACAAAGACTAAACAAAATAAATTTGGTAACTTGAGCAGAGTTGCTATGGACCTGATTCAACTTGGAAAAACTAGGTAAGTTACCTGGTGATTCTTCAAGAACATTGCTAGCTGTGGTCCTCATTTCATTATGTTTTAGTAAACTTTTTTTCCTTCCTGTTTATTAACACTGTGGAAGTGTGTGCAAGCATGCACATGTGTGTGTATGTGTGTGTTGCTTTTCCTTAGATTTGCTGTAGAATTTTTTAAGTAAATAATTCATTTGTTTATTTTACAAATGGCTGCAGTTCCCCACCTGTCCTCCTAGTCCCTCCTGCCTACCTTCCCTTGTAGGAGGAGAGAGGCTTGTTGATTTCTGCTGCCCAGTTCCTGGCTGCCCAGCTAGCTTAGCCCTGAAATAACCACACAGAAATTGTATTCATTAAAACACTGCTTGGCCCATTAGCTCTAACTTCTTATTGACTAACTATTACATTAATTTAATCCACTTCTATTAATCTGTATATCTCCATGTGGCTATAGCTAACTGGGTAAAATTCCTAGCATCTGTCTCCTGTGGCTCCATGGCTTCTCCTGACTCCACCCTTCTTCCTACCAGCATTCAGTCCAATCCTCTCAGCCTACCTAAGTTTTGCCCTGTCAGGCCAAGGCAGTTTCTTTATTCATTAACCAATACAAGCAACACATAGACAGAAGGACTTCTCACACCACTCCTTTCTATCCCCACCCCCAATTCACTTTTGTTCAGGAAAGGGCCGACTTCCCATGGGTACCAACAAAACTTGCCATATCAAATTGTAGTAAGAATAAGCACCTCCAAACGTTGGGCAAGGCAACCCAGTATAAGAAGGGTCCTGAAAACCAGCGAAAGGGTCAGAGACAGTCCCTGCTCTCATTATTTGGAGTCCCATAATTGGGCCAAGCTACACAACTGTAACATATATGTAGAATGCCTATGCCAGCCCCATGTAGGCTCCCTAGTTGTTGGTTCCACCTCTGTGAGGCCCAATGAGCCCAGTTTAGTGGATTCTGTGGGTTTTCTTGCGGGGTCCTTAATCTTTCTGACTCCTACAACCCTTTCTCCCCCCTATGTTAAGGAGAGTCAGCTAACAGGATGAGAGTAAATCTTTGCCAAATATTTTTTTTGCTCCTATGAGGCCAGATTAGTTGATTGCCACCTAGTTATATGACAGGTGATTCATATCTAGAATATAACCAGAACACAATGAATAATAAATAAATAGAAAGGGCAAATAATGTTATCAATGAAAAGGAAAAGTCAACTGAACAGATACCTGGGAAGTGAGATGCAAACGGTCAATAGATTTTTGAGTTTAGTGTCTTTAACTGTCAAAAAATGATATGACTCAGCTTTACCATTTCTGTATATGAAGTCGAAAGAACAAAAATTAAAATACAATAATGGTTTGTGCATGCCCGTTTCTATCATAATCCTATTGATAATATTCAAGACTCAATATAGGTGCCCACTAACAGACATGTGAATCAAGAACTGTGATGTACACATAATGGAATTTTATTCAGCCATAAAGAAGATAAACTCTGTCCTATATAAGAAAGTGGGAAACAGATTATGATGACAAGTGAAATAATCTACACTTAAAGAGATAAACAATCATTCTCGTCTGACACATCAAAAGTATAGATAACAGAGACTTGAATGTGAAAGGATGTTATTAAGGATAATCAGTGGGAGGAGCCAAAGACAAGAGTGGGTAGAGGGGCTAGATCTGATCTGATCCGATCCTGTGGTGCAAGTATGAAATGCCATGAGACACAGCATTTTGTACAACTAAAGTATGTTAATAAGAAAAAACAAATGGAAATATTTATTGAGGTAATTTTCTGGAATTTTGACATATAACAGAATTCTCTTTATTGTGCACTCAGGAGTCTTGCTAAATTCACTTAATTCTAAAGACTTGCTGGTTATATTGTTTTTTTTTTTTCTCAGTTTGCAATGATCTTATTTCCAAATTGCGAATAATTCTCCTTCCTAATTATAAGGAATACTTATTGTCCCACCTATGCCCTCTTGGGTGAACTTCACACCAAGCTTTACATGGGTTTGGTAGGGCAAATGCTATAAAGGCACAAGTCAAGCACAATATTCCAGTTGGGACAATGAGTATATAATAGCAGGAAGTGAGGAAGGGGTTTTACATAGCTTTTTTTTAGATATACAACAGATAAGTTGTGTTGATAATTCTTAAAATATTCTTTTATCATCAGAACATCTGGAGAAATGTAGCTTTTAGCTTTTATTCCTTTGCATACCAAGTAAACATGAGAAGGAACAGTAAGGGAGTCAATTTATCACACTTATGTATTCAGACAGACACGTTTGCTTTTGAAAAATCTGCTGGCCCCTTTTAATCTTTGTCTCTGTCTACAGTTAGATCTGTGCTTTGTATGGCCTACTTTCAAAGCAGGTGGACAGAACAAGATGTTCAATGTCAAAGGTCTTTGTAGGTAGTAACAAATATCTACAAGACACTGCACTTGATGCAGACATTGACAATATATGACTAAAAGAAGGAACTTATTTCCCAGATGGGAAATTTCACCATGCCTTATAAAGTCTGAATCAAGGACATAGGCTAGGCTAATGTACTGAACAAACCACGATCCAGGGACCACTGTGATTCTATCATTGAGTCTCCTATTATTCACAAATCATATTGATGTTGGAGTTGAGGAGCAAATTCCCCAACCAACACATCAGACACCCTGTGTGCTCTCTATATATGGGTAATCACAGAGTAGGCATCATTGTTTTCCAAAAAGATTTGAATATTATACTTGTTAAAAGTATAAAGAACACTATTATGCAAGGGAAAAATGAACACTGAGTCTCAAGGTGCAAATGGGAATATCTCAACCCAAACTACAAAAGTACTTCTGTTCACTTGATGTCTGTTATTTTCTTGTGTTGCTCCATTAAAAGTGAGCTGGGATTTTGCATGAAGTATAAATATGAAGGAGAGAAGCTCCGCTTGCAGCTATCATGTATTCTAGCATTATGGTAATGAATGACTAAATAGGTAGGGGAGGCACAATTCAAAAAAAAACACCAATGAACCAGATAAGTAAAACTCGGAGTTTGCCAACTGAGATTTTAAAAGGCACAAATTCTGAATCTAGTGTTAATTTCCCCCATCCCAAATGTAGACATGAATGTTGAAGTAACAACTTCTGTTACAAAAATGACTTCATATTCTTTCAGTTGCTTTTCTTTAATCAGACATTTCAAAGAGATAGTGTGGTCAAGTGGAAGCACAGAATTCAGAGAAGGAGGCCTCCTTTATACTAGCATTTATTTGTTTATTTATTTTGGTGATGTTAGAGCTCAAACCAAAGGCCTTGAACATACTAGGGAAGTATACTAGAGTGCTTGGACAGAAACTGACTGCAATGCCTGAAGTAGTGGAGGATAATATTAATGGAGGACCAGTAGTAACCAGGGTGATGGGCACTGATTCAGGATATAATAGCAGCAGAGATGGGTTATAAATAAACACCTTTGACATGATAATTCGGTATCAGTATTCCATTAGCTAAAAGGTTGTCTTAAGAAGGTAGTAGATGGTTAAGACTATTCCCCAAAGGCAGAAAGAACAGGAGTAGCTTGATTTCAGGTGGTAGAAAGTTGTTATAAAGACAGAGCTTACTGACTATATTCTAGAGGTTGGACAATGGATATATCATAAGAGAGAAAGTAAGGAATGAGTCACACAAAAATTGTTTAGACAGAGAGTCAGTTAACCAGGCTATTATACTACATAGGAGTGGATAAGGACCATAACTGGGGCTTCAGGAAGGTGTTCCCAATCCAGAGCTCATGGATAAGAATGGGGCATTCTGTGTTCAGGTCAGAATCACTGGCCAGAGAGCTGATTCCCAAAGAATCTGGTGAGAACTTTTGTGGGACAAATCAAGATGATCTGGTAGAGTTCATACTTTTCTGGTCACTGAAACTTCTACTAGTTTATTTCACTATCTTTTGTACAGAATGCAAATGAACCTACATTTGGGTCCAGAAGGACCACTTCTGCTTCTTGTGAGTTCCTTAATTTTGTAAAGCAGTCATTAAGCACTCTCTGCTCAATCTGTAGAAATGACTGCATCATATGATTTGGTAATGGGTAAGAGGGGAAAGTTACGATTTTCTGCTCTTAATTCTGAACTGGCAAATACATCAGAACGGTTATCCAGTACCCATGATGTATTAACGTTGAGATGTTCCTTTATGCAAAATACACCCTGTATTTAAAGAAAGTATGAATGAGAGAACATAGAATATATCAATAAATTATGTTGGTAAAATAAGTTAAAATAATATTCTCTTTTGGATTTTGTTTCTGTGACCTGGGTTTTACTATGTAGACCCAGACTAGATTTGAACTTAGGATCCTATTGTCTGAACTTCCCTGGGGCAGGGATTATAGAAGCCCATCACTATGCCTGACTTAAAATAATACTTTAGATATGATTGATAAAAAATATGTTTTGTTGAAGTTAGCTTTATTTGCTTCATTTTACCTTGTAAAACGGGACTGTTAAAAATGAAAAGTCATGTCAGGGGTGTTGGTGCATTCTTTTAATCTAAGAGTTCAAGAGGCAGAGGCAGGTTTATGAAAACTTTTGAAGCTTAAATACATTTCTGCTCCATACATAAAATTTACTAAACATAATTAAAATCTATTCCTAATAAGAAGAGGCCCAACCTTCCTTGTGTATGTTTAATATCTAAAGAGGTGCTTTCATGCACAGGGGCCACATGTTCTGATGCTCTGCTCAGGAAACATTAAGTCTTCTCCAGAACTAGGTTCATGACCTGAATCAGAAAAAGTATTCCCCCTGTCCCAAGTTGAGGGAGCTACACAGATATACTGGGCAAAGGAATACTATATCCTATGTTCAAACTCCAGATCTATTTTTATGTTCCCTTTAAAACATGCTGCCTTCCCTAGCTTTGCATGAGATAAGCTTAATCAATACTGACTCTGAGCTACAGCATATACAGAATATACAGAATATACAGAATATATTCTGGTCACAGCTCCGAATATATTAAAACTTTTCCAAACATGAGTATGGTCTCCAAATAAATGCCTCGGCTGCTCTAAACTCTAGATCTGTTTTTGTGAAGGAACTCTTATTGATACCCGAGTTTGAAGACATTCCTTGGATTTTAAATTATTGGCTAAGTATTGGGGTACTTTTGCTGTAACTGTTGGCATCACCATTTCTCAGTGGTGGGAGAGGCGAGAAGGGTTCAGATGATAAATAAGGCCCTTGGCATTGAATCATCAAGATGGTGAAGTAAGGTTTCCCACTAACAAGAAGGACCATAGATGTTACAGCAAAGGTATGGTCACAGAGATTTTCTTCTGATGTGTCCTCACATCTACTAGTTCTTCTGGCGTTTCAATGCAAGGTTGCAATTTTCCCCTAGGTTTTATACTTTTATTCACCTTCTTGGCCCAGTGTTCCTGAATGATGATCCTAGAAGGAGCCTCAGGGAAGTCTAAACATGACTATTATATGTGCTATGATGTTTCGGGCACAGAGATGCTGCTTTTAGTGGGAAGCCCATTGTATCATTTCACAGGAGAGAAAATGAAACTCAACGATGAGACACTGTTGGTGCATTTTTGAAAAATATAATCAGTGTACGAGATTTGGGGAGAAGTTCTAGGAGTTTGTACTTTATAACTATAATTAAAACTTGTTCATAACAACCATCTTGGAGACCACTCAACGTGATGTGGGAGCTCTGAGAGCCAGAGAACATCTGTTTCAAAGCATCAACCCCCTCTTCCTTCTCAGGAGGTGTCTGGGATGAGACTGGCCCTTTTTGCACTCATTTCCATATGGAAAGGGCTCACAGGCTGGCTGCCTCTCTCTTCCTCTGGAGCTTCTCCAGCACTTTACTGGACCAATTAGATTTTGCATTTGAAGTGTAAATGCACAGCATAAAACACTAGGGCTTCTTTCGAAGATAAGCACCTTGATAAAGATGTGGAGTTTTGTTTCTTTATTCTTTATCTGTGATTACATGTTACAAGTTCCACATAATAAGATGTTAAGAGGATGAAAACAGAGAAAAGTAAGCCATGTGTTCTCAGCCTCCTTGTAGCTGGATAGTTATCTGAGAAATGAACAAAAACTGTCTGTTGTGAACAGAACATCAGTTTTGTTTATCTACATCCCATCCTTCTGTGTGCATTCCTGTCTGGGGGTTTGAACAAAAACCCAGGTATTCCTTACTTGCTTTTATGTGTCTGAAATTTCTTTACTAGCCATGATCGAGATCATTCCAATGTGATGCTTCCCATGAATTCAAAGTTGGGTTCAGGCAGAGGTATCTGCCTTTTGACTATGAGCATCTTCTAGTTCTTACTGGCTATAGTTAGTTTCCTTGACTTGCCAACAACTATATGATTCTGGAGCTTCCTGGTTGTCCACAGTATAATGGTACCCAAGGATCTGGTCCACTAGTGTGTATTGTGAATCATTCCTGGAAGCCTGGGTGAAGGCGTAAGTCACAAGCCATCCCCAGGAGTGTGCTGAGGCAGTTTGCGGTTGGAGAGTCCCCTTTGCCTTCACCTGATGCAGGGAAGGAAATGGAAAAGACCTATTAAACTATTTAATGAATCAAAGAGACACAGCTAAGTTTCTTCCATAGAAGGGAGGGCAGATATCTGAAATATTAAAGTGTCCTGTGGATGCTTGGAGACTCTCCAACCAAAAGGTGGGGAAAGGAAAGAGAGAGAGAGAGAGAGAGAGAGAGAGAGAGAGAGAGAGAGAGAGAGAGAGAGAGAGAGAGAGAGAACTATTAGGAGAAGCTGGTTCTCCTAATGGAGATGGTTCTCAAAATGGCTCACGACTATTTCCTTTCCAATATGCCTCCAATCTCTAAAATATCTAGAAGTAGGTGCTGTCCAGAAAAGAAAATCATGGGTTTAAGAAAGCAGACCCCTGCTCTCTTTTCTGTCTCTCTCTCAGAGAGGCAGCTTCAGTCTCTTCCCCCCTTTCTCTGCCTTTCTGTTCTTCTTTCCTTCTACCTACCCTTCCATAATCACTAAATAAATATCCAACCTTTTAAAAAAAAAGAGAAACAGACCCCCTAGGTAATGAGACCCAGAATCCATCAGCCTCCAAATAGCTCATTTTATCTCCTCTGGGGAGACTTGGGGGAGAAATTTGAGAAGACAGTGGATACTCTCATGTGTTGATTTCTCCCCCTGAAATAAGGACAGAAAACTCTGAACGTCTCTTCCCCAGCTGAACTGCACACAAACTCCTGACTGCTAAGACCACTTTGTTTGTCATGCTTAGCCAAGTGGCACATTATAATAATTGGACAATCCAATCTCCTTGTTCTCAATATCAGAGTTCAGTGTACAGTTATTAAGCATTATGTTAAGTGGAGATTTTTGTACATTTTCAAACTGAAATTTAGATAATTTACTTCTAGTCCCAACTTGCTTATGATTTTTTCATGAGTATTAGAATATGATCAAGTTATTTTCTTAATCAGTTATACTAACTCATTTGTTATTGCATAGATCAATGTTTTATTTATATTTATATACAATTTTTATTTGTATGTGTGTATGTGGTCACAATCGTGCTAAGGTACATGTATAGAGGCTAGAAGGCAACAACTCTGAGTCCTTCTAGAGATGAATCTCTGGTTATTAAGCTTGGTGGCAGGAATCTTTAATCTCGGAGTCATATTACAAATATCTGAAGTAAATCCAAGCTGGGAACATCATGTATTTCCTTTTATGTACATGTTCATGTTTATTTGTGTATGTGCATTTGTGTGCACACATGTGTTTAGGCCAGAGGTCAGTGTTAGCTGTTTTTCTTGATGACTCAACACCTTTTGTTTTTATACAGGGTCTCTCAGTAAATCTGGAGCTCACAGATTCCAATTGGTTGGCTGCCTTTCAAACCCTTAGGAAACTGGAGTATAAGACACCTCATATAGGATGCTGGTTTCCCATGGGAGAGGATGATCAAAGTCAGTTTTATCTGAAAATGAATGGCTTTTCTAGGCATTCACATCGAATAGACTCTTAATATGCAGCTCTCTCTTCTCATCTTGAGTGAAAATACTGAAATTAGTACTTTTCCCATGGAGCACAAACATTGTTTAATGAATCCATCTGCTTGCTTGGTCTCTAAGCATCCCTTGCTTTTCAGTTTAGATATTCCTCATTATGCAAACGCTTCCTGGTGGTTATCAAATCCTAAGCTCCTTTTATGTTCCTCTTCTAACATATCAGCCTTGACTCTGTTTTTTATTTCCCCATAGGAAGGTTGTTGTTGTTGTATCTTTTTCTTATTAATTACATAAGAGACTTGGCTTCAGGAAACCGAGGTCATAGTTTTCTTGTGAATGAGAGGAGAAGGAAGATGAGGGACAGAATGGCAATGAAAGCAGGCGTTTTGAAGTGGGAGAGGCCACACTGTGAGTCATGTGTCTATTTCTCCTGGGAGGGGCTGTGTGAAGTATGAAATATATCCTCTTTTTTGTTCTTTAAAACATTAAAATATTGTTACAACAGTCATTTTTATTTACTTATTGTTTGTTTTGAGACAGGGTTTCTCTATGTAATAGTCCTGGCTGTCCTGGAACTTGCTTTGTAGACCAGGCTGGCCTTAAACTCAATGAGATCCACTTGCCTCTGTCTCCCAAGTCCTGGGATTAAAGGCGTGTGTCATCACATCCCAGAAAAGTCTTGTTTTTTTTTTTTTTTAGAAAGCTGAGGTTGGTGACATGAGAAGTTTTTATCTGTAGCCTCTGTCTTTTTCCTCTCACACCAACCTCCCTCCCACATAATCCTTTCATTCCTGGTTCCTCTCATCTTCTTTACCACCCCTTAGACTTTCACCTCAATACTTTCCCATCTTCCCTCTCCCCCCCTTTATTAACTTTCTTGATTCTTTTCTTTTTTCCCTACAAACCTTCCTTCTCTATCTTTCTTCTTCTAAGCTTTTAAACTGTAGAATATTGTTGGTTATTAATAATAAATCAGAATATTACAATATAGGCATGCGTGCATGTGTGTATTTCAGCCGTGTGAGTATAGAAAACTTACTGTGCTTTAGGAAGCTTTAATAGCCATGCTTAAAAGAAAATGGATGCTAATATGTATAGTATGACATTGAATGATGGAATGACCTTTTGCTTTAAGAAAGAACTATGATTTAATAAACATATAAACTAAAGATAGTCAATTACATAGAAACTTACTTAATCTGGTGTTTGAAATTCTTTTCTGGGCCATTTTCTTTCCACGTATAGAATTACACCTTAATCATTCTTTAAGGGTTTGGTTGTTGGAAAATTACTCTCAGTTTATTTTCATCTAAGAATGTCTTCATTTCCTCCTAGTCAATGGCTTTCAGAAGTCACAGCTGAGAATTCTTCATGTAGTTGAGAACCCTGTCGGTTCTACCTGATGGTCAACATTTCATTTCAATTTCAAAAGATTGAGCGTCACCTAGGAAATAGACTTCTGAGCAGATCTGTGAGGGGTACATGTATTCAGCTAACTGAGGTAGAAGACTCATATTGAATATGGCCAGCACCATCCCACACATTCTAGACTGAATCAAAAAGAGACATCCAGCTAAGCTTAGCATGGCTTCCTCTCTGCTTCCGGATAGCAGATGTAACGTGATCAGCTCCTGCAAGCTCCTGCCATCAGGACCTCTCTGCTGTGAGGAAGTACCTATGAATCATGAGCCAAAATAAGTCCTGCTGTCTTTTAAGTTGTTTTTGTCGAGTGTTTTGACATAGAAACAGGGAACAATACTGATACTGGTGTTGCCTGACTTTGAATTTCCCTCTCCACGCACCGTTTCTCTCTGGCTGTGCTCAGTGATTTTCTTTGCTTCTGTATTCAGAAGTTGAATTGTGATGTACATTGGAACACATTTCTTTGTGTTTCTCTTATTATTACCCAGCTTTCTGAGTCTGTAGATTGATGACTTTTACCAAGTTTGGGAAGTGTGAAGCCATTGTTAACTAAATACTTCAATTCTGTTCTCTTTTCTTTCCACATCATACCTGAAAGACACATGTTAGGTTTTGTAATTGCTCAATGGCGTCTTCCTGACTGCCTCCTCTCTCCTCCTCTATCTACTTGGAATTCCCACCTTGTTCTATTCTGTGCAACAATAGGACTAAAGCACCTTTTTTATTAACCAGTGCTATAGAGAGGGGAATCCCACATTATGTTCCCAATTTTATCTTTTCATATCCATGTACTATAAACCCCATTTGTCAATTTTTTACCTTCTTATATTGCTTTATTAATCTTATAATTTCTATTTTAAATTTGGCAAAATTTTGTGTATCTTTGGAGATTTTACATTTTTAAAATTATTTACAAAGATTTTTAATTATACATATAAATAATTTTTCTAATAACTGTTTTGAAATATTAGCCAGATGATTCTTACATATGAATTTCTTCAGGTGATAAGCTATTCTCATTCAAATTGGATTCTTAGCTGGTCTTGATTTAATTTTGGTAAGTGGTATTTATCCAGAAATTTGTTCATTTCCTTTAAGTTTTCCAATTTTGTGGAGTATAGGTTTCGAAATATGACCTGATGATTCTCTGGATTTCCTCTGTGTCTGTTGTTATGTCCCCATTTTCATTTATGATTTGGTTGATTTGGATGTCTCTCTCTGCCTTTTGGTTAGTTTGGATAAAGGTTTGTTTGTCTTGTTGATTTTCTTGAAGAACCAACTCTTTGTCTCATTGATTTTTTCTATTGTTTTCTTTGTTTCTATCTTGTTGATTTCAGCTCTCAATTTGATTATTTCTTGCTGGCTAATTCTCTTAGGTGAGTTTGCTTCCTTTTGTTCTAAAATTTTCAAATGTTATGTTAATTCACTAGTGTGGGATTTTTCCAGCTTCTTTATGTAGGATTTTATTGCTAAGAACTTTCTTTTTAAGACTGCTTTCATCGTGTCCCATAAATTTGGGTGTGTTGTGTGGTTATTTTCATTGAATTTTAGGAAGGCTTTCATTTCCGCCTTTATTCTTCCTTGACCCATTGGTGATTCAGGTGAGCATTGTTTAATTTCCATGTGTTTGTGAGCTTTCTGGAATTAGTATTGCTGTTGAATTCTAGTTTTAAGCCATAGTGCTCTGATAAAATACATGGGGTTATTCCATTTTTTTTTTTGTATCTGTTGTGGTTTGTTTTATGTGGTCAATTTTTGAGAAGGTTTCATGAGGTGCTGAGAAGGTATTTTCTTTTCTGTTTGGATGTTGGATGTTCTATAGATGTCTGTTAAGTACATTTGAGTCATAACATCTGTTAGTTCCCTTATTTCTCTGTTAAGTTTCTGTCTGACTGACCTGTCCAGTGGTGAGAGTAGAGTGTTGAAGTCTCCTACTATTAGGGTGTGGGGTTTCTTGTATGATTTAAGCTTTAGAAGTGTGTTTTTTTTTTTAAAACATATGAGGGTGCCCTTGTATTTGGTGCATAGATGTTCAGTATTGAGATTTCCTCTTGATGGATTTTTTTTCTGTGGCTAATATGAAATGTCCTTCTTTGTCTCTTTTTATTGATTTTGGTTTGAAATCTATTTTGTTAGATATTAGAATAGCTACACGAGCTTGTTTCTTTGGTCCATTTGATTGGAAATTTTTTTATTCTGAGGCAATGTCTGTCTTTGAGATTGAGATGTGTTTCTCGTATGCAGCAGAAGGATGGATTCCATTTTTGTATCCAGTCTGTTAGCTCACAGTGGAGCTGTATACATTGACTCCTTCTCATTCTGTCAAACATCTTTCTGTTTACAGTTACTAGTACAGTCTCATTGCCTCTATTAGAGTATGTAAACTAAGATTTTCATTGTATTCGGAGACCGTGGGTGAAGGGAAGCAAAAGGTTGGCTCGCATGCTTATGAACAAGTGATGGGCAAGAAACAGTTTCCCTCTGGATATACGTGAGGTCATGGAAGGGGATGGAAAATGAAATGACGAGTAGCCTTTGTTCTAACTATGGTTTCACTGAAGATGAATGGGTGTATGGACCTCTTCCTTCACTTTTCTCCATTGTAACTAGTGGTGTGTGTGTGTGTGTGTGTGTGTGTGTGTGTGTGTGTGTGTGTGTGTGTGCAGGTCCTCTGGTCAGTCTTGTCTCACACTACTGCCTGATTAGATATTACAGCACCTAGTGGTGGCTCAAGTTACAGTTCACTACTGTGTCACATTAACAGTTCTTTCAGAGAACTAACATCATAGCCAGCTTTCCCTGGATGGGGAATGGAAAAATTAGTGTCTCACTTGTAACATAAATAACAAAAACTCAGAGACAGACATTTTGTTCAGCCTGAAAATCAGAAAAGCAAAGCAGACAAGCCACTAGAGAGCTCTTACCTCTAAGAAATCCTCTGATGGCAAAGAATACTGGTTCCTGTCTCATCCCAGTTTATATTCCTGTCTAGTGCTGGGATTAAAGGTGTGAGCCACTACCACCTGGATCTGTTTCTGCATTGATCTTGTGTAGCTCAGGTTGGCCTGTAACTCACAGAGATTCATCTGCCTCTGTCTCACAAATCCTGGGATTAAAGGTGTGTGACACCACTGCCTGGCCACTAGTGGCTTAGTTTTACCTTCTGGTCTTCAGGCAAGCTTTATTTAAAAACAAATAAAATATCACTATAGTCACTTGCCTGTACCACTTTATCAAGGGAAACAGAGTCCATTCTGCTTATGGCAGATATAGTTTAAAGGTTAATTTCTGTGTTCAATATCACTAAAACTATCTCATAGAACTTTTATGTTGCATGTTTCTTTAGGAAGAAAGTAAATGATTCACCCCTACCTATTGTCCCCAATGGAAGAACAAGGATGATCCTAATTGTTGATTTTCTGTATGTGTACATGTGTGTGGGCACATCAAGTGTGTGTGTGTGTGTGTGTGTGTGTGTGTGTGTGTGTGTTGGGGAGGAGTGTTTGGTAGTGTTATTAATGGTTTAAAGAGGGTACTTCTTTAGGTTTGGCTAGATTCCTTTTATCTGTTCTTTATTTGACAGTTTCATACATGCACATAGTACTTCCTGGTCCTTTCTATCCCTCCATCCTCCCTTGTCCACCTCCCTTGTCACACTCTTCTTCCCACCAAGTCCTCATCCCACTTTCATGTCTTCATTTTTGTTTTGCTTTGTGACTCACTGAGTTTAACCAAGACCAGTTTTGAGATCACGAGTGTAAAATTATCCACTAGAGGTTATTTTGTTTCGTGTGTTTGTGTGTGTGTGTGTGTGTGTGTGTGTGTGTGTAGCTGTTGGGGGAGTCACAGCCATTATGTGCTGGCTTCTGATTCCAGGTCAACATTAACTACCATCTCCTGTCTAATCTGCACATAAACAGAGACATCACTACTGTGCTGTTACTCAAGTTCCAAAGGCCGTGACTTCCTCCGTATGCTCCAGCTCTTTCCTTCACCTTTCCTGTGTCACTATGTGTATGTCATGTCTAGGATATTGCTTTTAGAAGGCAAGACAGGGGAAGAGTGGGTCTGTACTGTCATAGCCTAGAAGTGAAAGAGTATCCGAGGATTTTCTTACTTGTGATTTGAACACATGCTTGTTGGCAATTATCACATCCGATTTAACTAGCAGGACTTTCATTCTTGGTACACTTTAATTTTAAGAAACTTTAATGATTTTTTGGTAACTTTGGTTTATTTGGTGCCTCTATGGTTATCAATGAACCTTTCTGGAGTTGCCTAAGGATTGGGAAAACTTATACTCAGATAAAGTAGACAGAGATATGTCTCCATGAAATAATTATTTGGCTTATAAGGACCACAAGGCTTATAAGGACCTTATTGTTATTGTGTCTCTTTAGGGCCTTACAGTGGTGTCAACCTTTTGACATTATGACATGATGTTGTTGTCTACAATATCATGTTTCATAAGTACATGATCAAGTAAAAAATAATGCAAAAATAGATATCAATGTTGTATGTAATTTTATGGAGTTATGTTGGGCTTCATGAAGAGTTACCATGGGGTCCATGTGGTCAGGTCAAAAGGATCATTTTCCTAGCCCACACCCATCATGGCAGGGGTCACCTGTTTCATAGAATGAGGAGAATTTATGGAGCTCACTGGCTGATACCATGGGTCTTTTGCATGTGCGATCACACTGTAGTATATTCTGGGCAGGGCACAGTTGGTGAAGGACAGAAATGAACTGCTGGCTAAGCTGCAAATTGTGTAGTTTTCCTGTCCCAGTTTCTCTCAGAGAAGGAAAGAAGACTTGTCTGAACTCCATTATACTTACATATAGGATGACATAATAAAAAAAATAGGTATTCATAAGGATATTGGAAAGTTGTTTGGAGGTTTCAAAAATATCCCAGTGTGGTGGCATATTCCTGTGATTTTGGTATTCTGTAGGTTCAGGTAGGTGGATCAGGAATTCAAAGTTAGCTTTGGCTACCTTCCAAGTTTGAATACTGGGTACCTAAGATACTCTCAAGAAACAAAACAACAAAAACCATGAGCAACATCTAAATCAAACCAAACAAACAGGTTGAAAAATTTCAGGATCGTCATAGGATATATCACTTCACCTCTTACCCAGACACTTAACTGAAGTAAAGGTTCTGATGTCAGTGTGTGTAAGAAGAGCCATCAACTCCTTTTAGATATATAAAATGTCCTTTCACCCACTGTATCTAGGAAATGCTGTTTATCTATGTGGATCCCGAATCTTCTAAGCAGAAGTCCATTTACAGGGTGTATACTGTCTCAACACAATTTGGGAAAACATGTATTAAATTTACCTACCTTAAATGCTCTAACTTAGAGATAGGTTCACTTGACTAGCTCATAATATCTATGGAGAAAGGCACTACAAAAAACGTCGAGTGGTTATTTTATCTTTACCCACTTTAGATGTATGTGTCCCATCCAGTGCATAATGGATGGTCATCCATCTGGTCCTTTCTGACTTGCCACCTAAATGTACTCTATTCTGTCCCAGTGAATGAGAACATTCCCTGTACAGATCCTGTTTATAAGAGTATATGCCAATATGTGTGGGATAATAATGATCAACACACCTTAATTAATACTTGCTTAATAGTAACATATTAGCCACTTTTCTGGCTTCAGAACCAGAGGCTTTTGTCAGCTGAGAGCCTGAGACTAATGAGGCACTTCTGCTTTTATAGAGGATGATGCACGGCTCATTCAAACCCCATCTATTATGTGCACCTGTGTATCAGTTGTGGTCTGTAAGGACTCTAGCATTTAGGATGGTACTCAGCTCTTCAAACTGCTGAACATTAGTTAAGGGCAAAAATAGCATCTTTCTTTCCATGGTAGCCTCAGCACCATGTGCCTATTTGAAAATATGATTAAAATGTACAGAAGTAGCTTTAAGATTTATATCAGCTTTTTTCCCCCTACAAGACTTTGGTCAGAAAATATGGATAAGACACAAAGACACATTGTGATTATAAAGTCACTGGCACTATTTACTTCTGTGGTTTGAGTTGCCCATGTCCATCAGCAACATTTGAGTTATTCTGAGGCCAGTTATAGGCCTGTGTTTAATTAGAAAGCACATCTATTCTAAGTCTTACTCTCTGCTGGTTCTATGTTCATATCATGCTTTTCTACACACCATGATACTGACTTTGGGTATTCTCCATTTGTTATACAGCTATAGAAAGAATGCCCATTGCTCTAAACTTTGCTGTGACACCTTCTATCTCTATCATCCCCGATCCCTCCCAATGGTGCAGCATTTTACTTACCATACCCACAGCACAGAATTCTGACCTCCTCCTTCTTTGACATGTGCCGAATACAAAGACTTCCCCAATAGCAGAAGATCATTATCTGCAGTTGGCTTGGGATGCTCCATTTTATGAGTGTCATGACCTATCAGGTCACAGGGCTCAGTAAATTGAAAGCTACCAGTCATTCTTGAATCTCAGTGTGGTGGGCATTATTTTCTGGCCGGTGTACTCTGAAGTTCATCATTCCGCCGAAGATGCTTCTCACTATCTGGCTCATCTATATCTACAGAGTCTAGAGGTACAGTCACCCTGCAGCTACTCTTTCTCAAACTGCCCTTTGCTTATACAACCTGACTTTTCATGTTGTACCCCCCTTGAAATTCTCACTGTCCGCCAGCTGTGACAGCTTGACTTTAGATATCCTAGCTACTGGCTACGATTCTACTAAACAAAAGGAGTTTTCTTCCCGTGGAACTAGGTAATTAAGGTCTTAGCATTTCTCAAGCATGTGCTAATGTATTTAAAATGCAAACTACTCTTAAGATGGTAGTGACAGGACTTATAGAGGAGAATTAGAATTTGGGATTTAGCCTTCCTGGGGTTGGAGATCAGCTTTACCTACATAAGCACACTGTTTTCTGACCACGACATTGGTAAACACATTAAATATTTAGAAGGAGGCCATGCTATAGCAGTACATGCTGCTGGTTATTATCGTGACCTGCCACCTCCTCCAGGAAGACTTCTCCAGTTTACCTTCAATACTTACCTTATCTCAGGTGTTTGCAAAGTCTTGGGAGATGATCTTGGAGGCTCAGGAGCCCTTCCTGTTCTTTCTGTACATCATGGACGTGGGAAGCTCCTTGATGTGGTGTTTTAGTGCTTGAACTCAGGAAGGGGAATTTGGAATTGTATTGGTCAAGGATTAACCTCTATGCCTAGCAGAGAAGTATAATATGCTATCCAAATTGGAGAGAGGAAAATCTAGTCCACAAATGCCCATAAGGTGGCGCTGCATGTCCACAATCACAGGGAGCAGGATTCTGTGGAGAGGCAGTGGGGTCTATGGCAAGGCAGTCCTGGAAGAAGCTGCTCGTGGACCAGTTTGGATTTACACTGAGACCTCATTCTAGCCTTCGTGAGGCCCTTCTTTTGGGGGCTTGGAGAAACTAGTATTTGGAATTTAGATGCATAAACCATTTATGACATAACATTATTTTAAAAATCAAGTGTTCTTTACAGGATTTATGAAAAATTTACAAAAGCTATGAGGGGTTGGTAAATATTAAAGTAAATATAGCCATCATGGCATCTTTTGCATTTATGAAGTTTGATTTGGTTGTTTAATTAATTCAGAAATACCAATAACCACTTTGTAAACTGTGCCTTTATTATACTGAAGGACTTCTGAGGTTTAATTTCTAAATAGAACTATAAACAACATTCTTAAGGCTGTCAAGTTCAGATGAAAATATGGTTTTTCAGGTTTGGGGGGTCACACTTTTGTTCACTTCTGTATGACATCAACTCAATTATAGGGTCTACTTTTCCTTGAACTGGCAATGCATCTTTGGATGAAATACTCACACATACAGGTCTATAGATGCTTCTCCGATCAAGATAAGCTGTGTTCATATGGGGGTTTAGATGATAGAATTATACATCCTGAGTTGGCCATTCATAAAGTGGTGGAATGTGCACATTGTTAGAACATAGCTTTTATTCCATACCAATCATTGATGATTCATTCTCTAAATAGTCTCCTTTGGTATGTACAGAAATGTCTTCACTTCTCTAGTGGGTTTGTTGGTTGTAGCACAGCCTCTTTACAGTGGTACAGTAGCATAGTAGAGCTCAGAGGGCTGTGCCGTGGTCTCTGTTTCTCTCACCATTTGATTCTATGACCTGAGACAAAGCACTTACCTTCTCATAACCCCACTTGATGATTTCTGAGATAACTTAGGTTATTAGGAGATTTATTTTCCCAGGCATGACCACCATATATTTTATCTTTAAAATAATATAGATTCTCATGTATGGACATCTCATGACAATGATTGTTCCTATACCCTCTTCACAATAGATCACTATATAATGTCCACATAGATTTCGTTCAATACTTCAGTGCATTCTCTCTCTCTCTCTCTCTCTCTCTCTGAAAATATCACTATCTAATTAACAGGTGGATTTCATACATGAGAAACCCCAGAGAAAATAATGTAAATCTCATGATTAGGAAGGAAAATGCTACCATGTGCCAATTGGTTTGATCTAGGAAATTGGAGGTACAGCAACCATCAAAAATGTCAACAGATATAAGAGTAAATGTGTGATGCCTTCCTTTATGGTGCTAAAACAATGATTCACCCTCTATGAAGCTAAGTGTACAAAACCACATTCCACCGCTCTGAAGCTCAAGAGTCATTGCAGATGGTAATGAAACACATGGAAGCTTATTTCTGCTGCTGGTTTCTACAGAAAGCACAAGCTGACTTTCCCTGGGGACGAAGCGCAGGAGCTTCATTTTTCCTGCAGCACAGGCTGCTCTCCATGTTACTGACCTATGTGTGCCCAGCCTTCGGCTTACTAAGAGCTCAGGCTTGCTCTCTGTGGCTCTGGGGTTCATGAACTCACACTCCATTTTACCTAAGAACTCTAGGCTGCTTCCTGTGATTCTAAGCCATAAGCACTCACTCCCTATCTTTCTGTAAAACTCATGGTGTCCCTCTCCTTGGTTCCTTATAGGAACAATCCTTCCACATCCTGCTTCCTGTCTGAAGATAAGCATTCTTATACACTGGCGCACTATTTTGCAGTTTTTAAAAATGAACAAATGACACCCCTAAACAAATTCAAAAACATGGTTTCAAAGACTTTGCCTGCTGCCAAGTATCCTACATGTCACACACTCCTTCACCATCAGTGGGAATTCCCTAAACTCATAGTGTGTGCCACAATGTATATTTTCATGCAAACTACTTTACTTTTTCCATCATATAGAGTTATCCTTCATAATTGGGCCACATCTTATTTCTACTCTTCAGAGATGATACCCTTACATCCTTTCCCATGGATATATTAGTGAGGGTTCTAAGTTTTTGAGGCTTCATGTGATTTGATAGGGCTCATGTTTATACTCCCATATAGGCCATTTTCAGTTTCTTAATATAAGTAACTTTATGACAAACCAAGTTACTTGTTCATGCTCTCAATATCCAAAGATGAAGCTCTCCTATAGAGAAGCACAAGTCTATGTAGCCCAGGGTAACCATTGTGTCTTCCTGAATAAACCCATCTTGCATTTGAATTTTTCTCATGTAGAGTGAAGGAGACAAACTTGTCAGTTGGTGAAGCTAAGTAATTAGAGCAATACTCATTATCCTCTAGTTTTAATATATGAATATTTTTATTAGTAGGTTTTATTTTTTTGTGTATGATTGTTTTGCCTACATGTGTGTCTATGCACATGTGTGCCTGCTGCCCAAAATGGCCAGAAGAGAGCATCAGATGCTGAGAGACAGGGCTTACAGATGGTTGTGAGTCAACACGTGGGTGCTGGGAATTGAACCAGCAAAAGTGATCAATGCTTTTAACTGCTAAGCCATTTCTTCAGCCATATTATGCTAATATTTAATGAGAGATTATTATGAACTTTGTCTGCATTGCTTACAGATGGTGATATTATATATTGGTGTCATGGCTTTTCCTAAACAAGAGAAAGGTCTCAAATGGCAGGTGTTGAAGCCTTTGGTAGGTATATTTGGAGAAAAGTTACAAAAATGATTAGACATTTTCTCAGGTGACGTGTCATTTTCAGTATTGCTATGCTTGCAGGTCCTCAGGCAAACTGGAAATAATTATTGACAATGAATGTCTAGTAAGTGTAGGGTGAAACCTAAAGGTATTTGGCCAGCCTAAGTTGACAGGTCTTCACATATTCATCTATATGAATACTTAGACACATTAAGTTTAAATTGGAGAAGGGAAGGAGAGAGAGAATTATAATCTAACCTACTAGGGCAGGAGCGATGACTCAATAGTTAAGAGCAGTTGCTTTACTTCTAAAGCACCCAAGTTTGGTCCCCAGTATCAACCTGCTGTGACTCACAACCACCTGTAATGACAACTCATAGGGATCTGAAAACCTCTTCTGATATGTGCATGAGAGGAGACACACACACACAACCACAATCACACCGTCATACACACAGTCATACACCATTAAAAACATCAATGTATTATCCTTTTTATTTAACTTTTATCCTATTTATTTAACTAATAGTCATTTGGTGAGTATCTGCATAAGATGTAGAATGTGTTGAAAAGTATGAGCATAAAGAAGAAGAAATGCATTTTCTATTCTTAAGATGTTACAGTGTTGCATGGAAAGAATATTGCTAAAGTCTACTGACATTCTCTAAAACAGAATTTTAGTTAGGTTGGTGATTAGAAAAGTGTAGTGAGCCACAGAGAGTCATGGTCATCAGCAAAGTCTGGAGAAAGCTGATCAGGAGATACACACAGAATTCATTAGTTATCTGAATAACTAGGTTAATTCCAACCCATTTGATGAACCTAAGGTTTTTTTTTAAACAAGAAGTTAGACATAATTACTGGAAGCATTCCCATCTTTAAAAAACAAGTGTCTGAAGGATCTAAGCTGTGGCCACGTGGTCACTGAGTTCTCTTTCTAGAAGGTGAAATAGTTTTAGGAGTAGATGGCATGCCCCTGGTGAGTGTTAACCTGCTGTACTTGATGATCCCAGTTCTTCTAAAGACTCATTGACTCATTCTCTCTTTTAAACATAGAACCTCAGGATAATTCATGTTGAGTCTTAGAGATGAAGGATGAAGGAATCAGGTGCATCAGTGTACTTTCCTCCACCCTCATCCGTTCTTTGGAAATGAAGCCTCTCACGCAGGGAAGGAAAGGTGAGTTTTCAGCAAAAGGACCTCATGGAAGTATAAGACTCAGAATATGTGGTATCTTTAAAATGATTAGTGTTTAGTCTAGAAAAATAAGAACCTTTAAATGAACCCCTAATAAGAAAACATAACTCAAAGGTCAACCATCCAATAACATTCAATAGGACATTATGGAGACAGGGTAGCAGAAACATCCCCTGGAGATGAGGTTGTAGAAAGGAGTGCATGAACTTTGTCTACACAGACCTGACTTTTGGAGGATAGAGAAGCACAAAACAGAAAAGTAGTAAGAGGCACAACAATGAGAACAAGTCAGGGAATCAAATACTGCAGGGTCTATCAATAAAATAACATGAAAATGACTTGTAAACCAAAGAAGGCACAGAGTATTTTTACCATAGGCTTGAGGGTTTAAGCTTGCCATGAGCTTTAAATCTGTGACATGGAAGAAGGCAGCAGGAGTCTGAACTCCCCGAAACTGTTTCAAAATAAGAATTTGAAAGGTGATTAAATCCTAAGGACTTGTGAGATGGAGCTATGGACACAGAAATAGATATCCAACCACTCCCAAGTACTGATCAAGAAGGAAAGCATTGACTTTAGTCAGAATGCTTGGAAACATCAGAGATAGATTTGAATTTTGACAGGGATCAAAGAATTCACCTGCAGACTCCTCACAGAATTACTATGCTAGATAAATTGGTACTGCAGAATTGTAAGCTGTCCATACTTTGTAGCCCCATTTTATTAACACCATTATTTATTTTAAATATAGATAAGAGAGGAGGCATTTGCTGATGATTTGTTATGCAGCTGGCAGTGCAAATATGCAGCATTTCATGTGGGATTTCCAACATGGGAATTCTTTCCAATTTTCCAAATATATAATTTTAGTCTCCGAGGAGAGAAATCTCACTCTTAAGGTGACACAACAGCAGTTAGAGATGTGAGATTTGAATGAGGAGTAATTTACCCAAAGCCAATATCCTTACAGGTGTCTCATTTAGTGTGTGTGTGTGGGGGGGAATTTTCTTCAATTCTGTGCTATTAGAGTTGAACCACCTAGTGCTTTAGTTAAAGTTTCTCTTGCTGAGAAAAACCCAATGAGCAAAACAACTTGGTTAATAAGCCTTATTAAGTTACAGCTCTGTGTTACAGTCCCTCACTTAAAAAGAGAAACCTGTGCTGGGCGGTGGTGGCACACACCTTTACTCCCAGCACTTGGGAGACAGAGTTAGGCAGATCTCTGTGAGTTTGAGGCCAGCCTGGTCTACAAGAGCTAGTTCTAGGACATGCTCCAAAGCTACAGAGAAACCTTGTCTCAAAAAAACCAAAACAAAAACAACAACAACAACAAAACCAAAAAAAGCAAGCAAGCAAGAAACCTGGAGACAGAAAATGATAAAGAAGCCATGGAAGAGCTGCTACTTACTGGCCTGCTCCCATGGCTTGCTCAGTTACTTTCTTTTATCCCTTCTTTTTATTAATTGTTGGGTTGAAGCCACTTGTTTTTCCTGGCTATTCAGCCCTGAATTAATCATACAGAAACTATATTATTTAAATCACTGCTTGGCACGTTAGCTCTAGCTTCTTATTGGCTAATTCTTACATATTAATTTAACCCATCTCCATTACATTAATCTGTGTGTTGCCATGTGGCTGTGGCTTACCGGCTAAAGTTCCAGTGTCTGTCTCTGGCAGGGTCACATGGCTTCTCTTTAACTCTGCCTCCTTTCTCCCAGCATTCCATTTAGTTGTTCCCTCCTAGCTCTGTTCCCCTATAGCTCTGCTATAGGCCCGAAGCAGTTCTGTTTTTAACCAATGATATTCACAACATACAGAGGGGAATGCCACATCAATTAATTAATTTTTTAAATTTATTTTACATTCTAAAAACAGTTTCCCCTCTCTCTTCCCCTTCTCTTTCCTTATCCACCTCCTCTCTGTTTCCCCATCCATTCCTCCTCTGTTTCTGTATGTACAGAAAGGGACAGAGTTCCCAAGGGTGTCAACAAAGCATGGCATATTAAGTTCAAGTAGGACTAAGCTCCCTTTGTATTAAGGCTGGTCAAGGCACCTAGTATAGGAAATAGGTAGTATCTGACAATCACTTGGCCAAAGGAGATATCATTTGAAGTGAGATGAGATGGGCCCTCCCATATCAATGATTAGTCAAAAGTTATCGCATAGACTTATATTCAGTATAAACTGTTGGAGTTATTTTCTCAATTAAGATTCCTTCTTCTTAGAGCACAAGCAAGGAACTTAGGACCGGGAGGGGTGCACCCATACACTGAGACAATGGGGATTGGGAACTCACCAAGGCCAGCTGGCCTGGGTCTGAAAAAGCCTGGGTCAAAACTGGTCTCGCTGAACATAGCGGACAAGGAGGACTACTGAGACCTCAAGAACAATGGCAACGGGTTTTTGATTCTACTGGACCTATTGGTTTCGTGGGAGCCTAGGCAGTTTCGTGGATGCTCACCTTACGAGACCTGGATGGAGGAGGGTGGTCCTTGGACTTCCCACAGGGCAGGGAACCCTGATTGCTTTTTGGGCTGACGAGGGAGGGGGACTTGATTGGGGGTGGGGGAGGGAAAGGGGAGGCGGCGGTGGGGAAGAGACAGAAATCTTTAATAAATAAATAAATAAATTAAAAAAAAAAGATTCCTTCTTCTCTGTGTCTGGGCTACCTCACTCAAAATAACGTTTTCCAGCTCCATCTGTTTTCCTGCAGAATTCAAGATGCTGTTATTTTTTTCTGCTATGTAGTACTCCATTGTGTAAATGTACCAATTTATATTCAGAGGTAGTTTTTAAACATAAGCAAAGAAAACCAGCCTACAAACCACAATCCCAGATACTTTAAACAATGAGGACACTAAGAGAGATTTACATAGATAAAATCTACATGGGAAGTAGAAAAAGACAAGAAATCCTGAGTAAATTGGGATCATGGGGACCTTGGGGGAAGGGTTAAGTGGGGAGGGGAGAGGCAGGAAGGGGAGCAGAGAAAGATGTAGAGCTCAATAAAAATCAGTTAAAAAAAAGAGTTCCAGGGGGTCTGATGCTATCTTCCGGCCTCTGATGGTGATGTATCAATGTCGCACACACAAAAAAGAAAGATTCCTTCTTCTTTCTTCTCAGATGTATCTAGATACATTCAAAAGGTATCTATTTTGTCAATTTGGGTCAAATAAAAAAAAAACAACAACCAGAATAATGAAGTCTTTTTTTTTTTTTTACAGCATCTCTTGATTCTAACTTTCTTCTACTAGGTGTTAGAAGTTCCTTGTCCAGCCAAAATATTACAGATAGTATAGTGTCCCACAAGGGTGAAATTTCTCCTGTTTCAGAGCTGAGAAAGATTGATCTGGAGCTACACTTGATATTTGTGGAACAAAATATTTCAATATGATTGTTCCCCAGGCACTCATTATGATTCCTCCTAAATCTTCCCCACTTGTGTAATAGATTTTTTTTTTACAACAACACTATTATCCATCCATTACACAAAACAGAAACTTGGGAATCATCCTAGGCCTATCTCTCCATACTGCATGAATCATTTGCTTCTTCAGAAGGAAAATGCTTTCTCAATATATGAAGACTTACCATGGCACCCAGAATTCCTCAAAGAAGATAGTGAAGAGGTGACATGTCACTCACAAGTAACATGCATATTATCATATAATCACTAGGTTTTATCAAAGATTCCAACATTATAGTTTCATTTAAGTCAAATGTCATATACATTCTGTTTCATTATTTTCCAAATTTCTTTTCACAAATCTCTGCATACCCTTTCTTTTCCTCCTTTGATTATTTTTATACACAGCTCCATGGGCAAGGACTGGCTCTCAATGACCAGACAGGAAGGACATGGGGGAAAGAACTGTCCTTTTAAAAACAAATACTTCTGCTTTGTTTTTGCCTTCCTTCCTTCCTTCCTTCCTTCCTTCCTTCCTTCCTTCCTTCCTTCCTTCCTTCCTATCTTTCTTTACTTTTATTTTTTCTCCTCTTTTTTGACACAGGGTTTCTCTGTGTATCTTTGGAGTCTGTCCTGGAACTTGCTTTGTAGACTATGTTGGCCTTGAATTCACCGAGATCCACTGTCTCTGCCTCCCAAGTGCTGGGATTAATGGTGTGTGCCACCACCACCCGACTTGCTTTTTCTTTTGAGAGTAGAACATCTCTATTCTTTGCTTTGACATTGAGAGTGATGACAACTTATGTAGTATTTCTGTCTAAAAATGCTTTGATTTATTGTTGATTCATTCTTCATTAACTTGTGTTGGCAAGAAAAAAATAAAATAAAAGATAAAGAAAAAAAGCATGACCCGTGTACTTATGGACTTGTAAGTTCTGTGCCACTTTTCTTTACCATTTTTTTTTATTGTGTTTGCCTGACAGCTACACTAACATACCATTCTGAAGACAGGGGTTGAATTGAGAAGGTTGTTCAAGAAGTATTATGTAAGAATGATAACAGGAGGCAGGTACGGCCAGGAAACCAAAATGATGTTCATGAAATTAATAAACACTATTGGATCTTGGACCTAACTGTTGTATGCATTTTCTAAAGGCTATTTTAACAAATGCTTTTACATCCCATGTAAGGCAGTGGAAAGACAAAAACAGCAATTGCACCAAAGCCTAATTTGGTGAGCCAAGTTTTAAGATATTACAAACAGGAGACTAGGTGACTCAAGTGAGCCCCATCATGGAAAGGCTCACCTCATAAAAACTGCGTCCCTGGAGCTTCCTGTTCAGAAGCAGGTAGCTCCAATGACGATGGTCTATTCACTGTTTATCTAACTTTAGGGAGGGTTTTATTAAACCTAACAACGTTCTAAGTTTTCTGAGCCTTCTTGCTTTTTCTAGGAGAAATATTCCATTCAAAAGAAATAGCTACAGAGCATTTACCAAGTGCTGAACTCCAATAAGGAGGTAGGGAATAGACTAGATGTCTTTTTTTTTTTTTTGAGATGCATAGGTCCTGCCATGTTTTCTGGATCGCATTTTATGTAATTTCCCCCAGAGACCTCTTGATCATCTTATCCTCAGCCACCTTAGACTCAGTTGTTCTTCCAAGTCTCTTCTAAAGACACAATTGTCTTTCAGTTCAGAGGCATCCCTTCTTTTTCTATCTTTAGTGCCTTCCCCAGGACCCTATCAGTAGAAAGAACATAAACTGAGAGAACTGCTCTAAGGGTCACGGGGGAAGAGAAAGGGGTCAAGTAATTGATTATTGGATAAAGAACATGGTGTTATTCTTGTATCTGATGGTAAAAGTCTTACAGATTAGTTCATACCTTGGTGTGGACACTGTGTCCAAACAATGGTGCTCTGAGCAGGCAAATGATGGTGTCACTTTAGAGATAAGGTACCCAAATATCCTGAGGGTGGAGAGAGTGTGCCGGATGACCAGACTAACTGTGTGTCAGTGACTGTCTTGAGTCAAGGTGACTCTGAGGTTAAAAACAGAAATATAATAGATAGCTGAGGTGAAATAAGTTTCATGTTAACTTCAAATAGTTAAAATTCAATCTCCTCAGTTTTATTATTTATATTTTAAGGACTTAATATTCCCAAAGATCTAGTGTCACTATGTTGGGATTAATGAGTCCTGGCCTTCAGTTGCTTTTCTCTCCTAGAACCTTCTAATATAAGTTACTCGAAGCTGTGCCTAGTTAGAGGATCAGAGGATCACCTGTTGACCATTAACTGCAGTGTATTTAAGTCTGCATGGTGTTAATAAAGATGGGCTTTCTGAACCAGTGTTTGGAGCTGCGTGTGTCAGTCTGTCTCTCAGCCTCCAGCCCCTTGCCTGAAGCTCGTGAACTGGGTGCCAGCGCACAGAGCGCAGACACGGGAGCGCGGTGCGCGGCATCACTATATTAGGTTGTACAGACACAGGACGTTCTCATCCATACAGAAGGTTCTGTTTTAAAGAATCAATTTGTTTAAATGGATCTCTCTCTCTCTCTCTCTCTCTCTCTCTCTCTCTCTCTCTCTCTCTCTCTCTCTCTCTCTCTCTCTCTCTCAGAAAAATCAGAGCAAAAGACCAAAGATGAATGTGTTCTATGCAACTAGACAGTTTTTAGTGAAAAGCACCGCTGTCTTGAGAGCAGTATGTTGCCTAGCACTAGATGTAGCTTATCATTTTTGATAGAGAACACGGTTTTTCTTCTCATAGTAACGCTCTTTGAATTTTATATGAGTAGCTGTATAATTATTTAGTTTTCATCTGTGGGCCAATGATTATTTCCCACGCTTGCCTCAGAACATAAACAAAATAATTATTTGATGACTAATTTAATGGAGCAATGAATATTCATAACCAGAAATATTGTGTCTATGACACTATTAAAGTGGGATTTTGGGGGGTTTATTATGATAGTCTGGGTGACATTAGCAATTTATAGGTGAGAGAACTAGAGTTTGATCATTCAATTTCTTTAATCAATAGACAATAAAGGTCTAGAATAGAAATTCTAGAATAGAAAAATTGGAGGAGAGATGACTCAGTGGTTAAGAGTACTTTTTTCTCTTGCAAAAGACAAGAGTTTGTTTCCCAGCATTTATATTAGGTTGCTCACGAATTCCCACACCTCCAGCACCAGGGGTAATGATGACCTCTTCTAGACTCCATGGGCACCTGTCCTTACTTACTAACATGCTCATACACCTGTATGTATGTGTGTGTGTGTGTGTGTGTGTGTGTGTGTGTGTGTGTTAATCTTTAAAAATTAGTGGATTCAGTGATAACTTTACCTGAAGAGGGAAAATAAGGCAGATAAGTGATAGAGCTAGAAACCCAATACCCCGGCTG
Organism: Alexandromys fortis; assembly: GCF_014885135.2. Taxonomy (NCBI): domain Eukaryota; kingdom Metazoa; phylum Chordata; class Mammalia; order Rodentia; family Cricetidae; genus Alexandromys; species Alexandromys fortis. Next base: position 5,273,581 of record NW_026067930.1, read on the forward strand.
GTTTGCATATATACACAGTAACCACGTATGTCTTGAAATATCTATATTGCAGAGAGAGGGAGGTACAGAGACAGAGAAGCAGAGACAAAGAGATGAAGAAAAGGAAGCAAATGATTGCAGATATATAAACATGATGGAGAAATTTTGTTTGTGGAATCAGCATGCCCGCATACTTTGTGTTGTGACGGAGCACTGTAGGTATGGCCTGCCACTGAGTGTCATGTTGCATTCATGCAAGAGAATAATGATGAGCTGCTATTGTAGTGGGGAGGGGATGCTATAGAGAAATAATTTTTCCATTTTTTTTTGTAATGACAGGAAATAACTTTATGGATGCACCTTGAGTAAAGAATGCTGGATGGAAGCAAGTGAGAAGATACAGTTTGGAACTAGGAGTGAGTCATTGCAAGGTAAGGGAGAGAGATACTGTTCGCTAGGTTGTACTGAACATGCGTAGAAAGACATGGCCATAGTTTATCCACATTGTCCAGGATGTAGTGGGATAAAGTCAGCCATGAAAGCAGCTCAGAGATCATGCTCTGTTGGTGGTTTTCCTTTACATGCCACTCTGCCTGCATGCTGGGTAAGGGAATCTGCCCACCACTCATCTCATCGAGGGTAGCATTCACTTTTCGCAACGCACTTCTCTAAACTCTCAGACTGTCCCCAACCTCACCGTGGAGGTCACTGCCATTGATTCTGAATTCACACAGCAAGAAAGGCTATACTTCATTTTAATTTGATTCAATCAATATTTACCAAAGGTCATTCAGGTTAATGCATTTAATATAGTAGTTTCTGCAGAGAAGAATACTGCAAATGAAAGGTAAGGGTTTCTCACTTTCAGTGGTTATGATCTAATGGATATTGAAAAGTAATACAGGTGATTCAAAAACATGTATCTTTCAGTTAAAATTCAAGATCTATGTATGAAAATATTTAAGATAGTGAAGACTTTCACTCTATACATTTAAGAGTGTAGTGAATGTATATAAAGTGGAAAGTTCACCTGTGGGTTTTGATGATAAAAACTATATGGGGAAGAGTTTATTATTGGAATTAAAGAAATACTTCTGGAAAGATAAGAATGAACAGCCGCTGATAGCCTGTCCTTCAAAATTCAGTTATCTTCTCTGGGTCCCTCTCCTTTGCTCTGGCAATCTGGTGGAAATTGTTTTATCTTGTTTTTGTTTGGTTTCAGTGTGTCTAGTGCCCCTGTTTGATCTGTAGACATCTGAGGCATGTTCACTGAGTTTGGGGAATGGCAGACCACTGAAGATGAGTGCCATGTCGCCCACAACCTTTCCAGTGAACACCCACCCACACTCAGTGCTCCTTGTTTAGACATTCATCATTTTCATGTTAACGCCAACTGATTTTCATGCCCACACTTATTTGAAACTTTTGGTGTGGTACATTTTCTTCTGATCAGGGAAAATTTGAGACATCCTTCATAGATGTGACATTTATCATCGAGGACACCCAAGATCAAGGTGTGCGTACTGCACCCAGATAGGCAGACACAAGTGGGGACAGTATTAGCAGTGTTTGAGTCATCATGGATAAAAGTGGGTCTCGGTGTCGCCTGAAAATTAGAATTTGTGTTTCAGATCATCCTTCACTACTGAGGTGAAACCTTCTGCAGCAAATATGTTCTTGGGTAGTCTTATTTCTTCTATCGTATATAAAACTTCCTAATGCAGTCTTGAAGTATGTGTGTGTAAGGGGGTAGGAACGGGTTAGTTTTCTCATTGTTGCAACCAAGTATCTTACAGAAGCAACTCTAGGTCAAAGGATTTATTTGGTTTGGAGGGGGATGCTTTCAGGGTTCCTGGTGGCTACATTGACTCACAGCTGGGTAGATTAGGAAGCAGAATACAGGCAATGTCTGCGCACTGGTGAATTTTTATTTATTTGTCTATTTTTATCCAGCACGGAACTCCATCTGTATCAATTACATTTCTGTTGCTTTGATAAAACACCATGACTAAGGTAACTTAAGGAAAATAAAATTATTTGGATTTATGGTTCCAGAGGGGTAGGAGTCCATTGTGACAGGGGACAGTGGCAACAAAGAAGAAGCACAGCTGCGAGCTCATGTCTTGAACCATACATACAAGCACAGAGAGAGGGGGCGGGGAAGAGAGAGAGAGACAATGAGGAATAACACTTGGCTTTGAAACCTCAAGGCTTACTCCTAGTGAAATATCCATTCAGCAAGGCCACACCAACTAAACCGACACAAGCAGCACCATCCCCTGGTGAGCAAGTAGTCAAACATCTGAGTCTATGAGAGCATTCTCATTGAAGCCGCTATATCGCCCCCCCCCCCAAAGGTGATGCACACATACAGTATGGGTCTTGTCTTTTCAGTTAAATTTTAGAGGATATATACTTGACATAACTAAGTAATTCCAAGTCAAATGCAACGAAAATAAATTATATACATTCTGTCCTCTTACACCTAGGTGATAATGGGAGACCTGCCATGCTATATGGACAGGCCTGAATAAACTCAGAGTCTCTCTATCTCTGTCTCTCTGTCTGTCTGTCTGTCTCTCTCTCTGTCTGTCATACACACACACACAAATGCATGCGTGCATGAACACACACACACATATGCATGCACGCACACACCAAAAGTCATGATAGTGAGAAAGGAGGTCTAAGGAGAACAGGGTTGCTAAAAGTGGGAGAGAAAAAAGAGAGAGTAATTCCTATGCATTATATACATATCTGACATTGTCACAATAAATTTAATTAAAATAAATAAAAGTTGTATTAGTGAACACTAATTGTAAAGTTTCTAGGTTCCACAATATCGTGGAACGTGTCTATATATGTGTTAGCATGTATAACATGTCTATACTTGTGTACTGATGTTACATGCCTATGCTACCACATTCATTTGAGGACCTTTGTTTATTGTTCACTTTTGTTTGTGCTAAATCAGTTCTTTGAATACAACCAAGACATTGTCTGGCATTATCTGTTAAGCAACATAAATCTACAAAAAGTACAAAATGATTCACAACACCCTGATTAGCCCTCTTCATCCTACTGACATCATCTTAATGGGGACGATGTTTGGAAAATTCTGATGATCTTGACAGATAATGTTTTGTCCGGAAAGACTGTCATTTTTAAAAGGTAGATTATCTTCTTCTCAGAGAGAACGGTTAGCAATCTTGTAAAAATACAAACCCTAGTTCTGTGTTTTATGAAATAATTGCTAATTTCAAACAGATGTGATTTTCTTTAGACCGCATTAAGCCCAAATGCTTGAAAACTCTTAAGTAATGTGTTAATGAATAAAAAGATTTGTCTTCTGGCAATGAATTGAAGTGCTTTATAGCTGAAAACGCAGGAGTTCAGGTTAACTTATACATGCAAGGTCGTTTGCCAAAGAAAGATTTGGGTACCTATTTGGAAAACAGGCGCATTTATTTTTAATTTTATTTACTAATGCTACATGCATGAGTGTTTGCCTGCATGCATGTCTGTGCATCATGTGTATGCAGTGCCCATGGAGGAAAGAAGAGGGCATTGGATCCCCTGAAACTGGAGTTAAACGTGACCATGAGCTGTCATGTTGGTGCTGAGAATTGGACGTTGAAATGGACCATAACTTGTAAGCCACTCAAATACATCACAGTGATACACACATACACATGTGTGTGTAGACATTCATATATATATATCACATATGTATGTTATTGATATCTTTGTGTGTTACACCTAAGTGTTAAACATAAAGAAGTGATTTATAGATATTTATCAGTTCTATTTCATAGAGAAATACCACTAATATAAGAACTAAACAGAGTATATTGAGGAATATAAATGTATATACATATATGCATGCATTAGCAATTAGTGAAAAGAGGTCATGAATTTGAAGGAGAGAGAGGATCAATATGGGAGAATTTGAAGGTAAGAAAGAGAAGGGAGAAATGTAATTAAATTATATCTCAAAAATTAAAAAATATTTTCAAAGAAAGAAAAGTGGCAATACATATTTGCATAAACTAGAGTCCACATCCAGACACACAGAAGTGTCAGAGAAAATGACCACCTACTTCCTCTAACAGCCACCATGTAGCAGAGCCTCACAGCTGAGGAAAGCAGGCCTGAGCTTTCTTCCAGCACAGTGAGGTTCGCAGTGAAGGAATCTACGTGTGATGCACTCAGCCAATAGATCCTCACCATAGCCTTCTAGGGAAATGTTAGTATTTATTTCAGCTTGTAGTCCAGTGGTCACTAGGGGTTTGGGTGTCAGTCAGAATCAGACTGGAATCCTTGCCTCTGTGTAACACCTTAAATAATGAGATTGATGCTTAGTAAATCAATTACTCATGGGGGCCATTTGCAATCAGGTGAAGCTTGTGGAATTTATCTGGTAATGCTGGTACCTTTTGGTACTTCTATTTCTCAAGGCTATAACACGTGGAATGCTGAATGCTGCAGCCTTGCAGGCTCTTCTGCTGGAAGATGTTTGTCAGGTTAGTCTCTGACAATTTACTTGGGGAAAAATTTGGAAGTTTCAGGAAAAAAACAAAGATATTTTAAAAGACTCACAGATGAGCCTTTAATAGTTTTCCTGTGTGGCAAGGGGATGAGGAAGCAAGATGGTCTTTCCACAGACATAGTTGAAGCTCCTCCCTGATTCTAACCCTTGCATTTTAACAGCATGTCTTCATCTTCTACACGAGCATGAAAAATCACAACTGCTCCGGAGCAGATGAGGTTTAGATTCTGACTCTCAGAAATTTCCCAAGCTAAGCCTTACAGCTTACACTAGTTCATGTCTGGGATCACTTTTACTTCATTGTTGAAATTGGTTTATGTCTTCTCAAGAAGGGTGTTTACATGACTGTGAGGGTTTCTTTGTCTATCAGAGAGTTGGCTTGGTGGGGGGGGGATATATGATCTAGAGTTAACCAATATATCTATTCTTCTGTGTCTTACCCAAACAAAGGACAAATTAATTCTTACGTCCCCAGGAAAAGATGAGGGAATCACATTCAGATTCCCTCTAATTAAATGTCATCCTTCCTGGGAGATTGTCTGTGCTATGGTTCTTTCTTTCATTTGAAGAGAATAAGATGAAAATTTCAGAAACTTCAGAAAGCTATGGAAATGCTTTGCCCTGGAATCTCAGTGACTGTAGGCTGATGTTTCTCCTCTTCCACTATCCTCACAACAACCTTCTTCCTGAAATCAGTCCACAAAATATGACTCATTTGACCATGCAGTGGTCTTGACTTCCCTTTGGTTCCTTCAATTCTGTTTAGCAGCTGACAAAAATCTGTACCTATAGTTGCAGCTAACAGAAATCTGTACCTATAGTTGCTAAAGCCCCAGTGCATCAGACAGGTGGTAGCTGGTGTATGTTTCATGAAGCAGTGGGAGGATTTGCTTTCTTGGACTTGGACTGGTATCTATTTAGAGAAAAGTTTTGCCTCAACTCATGGATTCTCTAATGTACTCATTTGGCACATAGCTCTAAAAAAATCAAACAGGTGCAATTTCATTATTACAAAGATAGAAAGGAAAGAAAGGAGGGAGGCCGGAGGGAGGGAGGGAGGAAAGGAGGGAGGGAGGAAAGAGGAGGAGAGAGGAAAGGAAGAGTTGCAAGGTAGAAGGAGAGGGCTGGTATTTTTTAAGAGGGCATTTGTAAAGGATGTAGTCCACAGGGGGGAAAAAACTTGGTTTGACTTACATGAGAGATCCATCAGAGTGAGCTGTCTCTGCTCATCTGCTCCTGGGAGAGGATAGCACTTTGTTACCCAGCTAACTCGGGCAACATCTGGGGACTAACGATGCTTATAACAATTGAAAATGAATGTTTCCACACGAAGACTAAAGAAAATGGGAAACCAGTTCTGTCAGTTTTCAGTTCCCCTTTTGAAGTGTTTCCCAGATCCCCTGCAGCCTCCTATACATGAAAGAATAAGAAACAAATTGAGTAAAGTCCTCAGTTATTATGATAAATACAGCATTGAGATTGACATGCATAGACAGGTGTCTGTTAGGACCTGAGGACACAAATATGCTGATTTACTTTAAAAAACCCTAATGACAGAAATGGACTTCCTTTCTTTGGAAGTTGCAATTTAATAGTAAAGCTCGAGCTGGGGTGGGGTGGGGAAGGAAGCTGCCGCATCGTGATTAAAACACTGTCCACCCAGGAGCTTCTAGCAATCTGAGTTTTCTGTTGCTGTGGAACTGGCAAGCAGTGATGACCTGAGTGTACTAGTTTCCCCAGGAAGGTGTATCTGGACTGTCATTTTAATCTAATTATAGATCATAGCCACCCTCTTGTCTGCCCGAACGCTTATGTCTGAGCTAAGGCCCCTCTCTGCTTCTACCAAAGCAGCTCCAGTTTGCTCTACAGTGGTGGCTTTTCTTATGAAACACTATGTTCTTGCCTGGCTCTTGAGAAGGAGGTGTCTTATTTAATTTCTTCCATGGCACTTGGATCGAACTCGAGGCTCCTTGTATGTGTCCACATTTAGAACTGTTATGGCCTTTGTCATCAGCACCATTACTGCTCATTTCCCAACTCTTTCTGGGAAAAAAAAATGGATAAACAAGCCATCATGACTAAATCTCGCGAAGAGGGCTTGAGAAGACAGAATAAAAACCATTCCGCATGTGAGTCCACGGACTATGTGTCAAATCACCACGATCCTGTTAATTAAATGTATCTATTGTGCAGCATTCTCACTACAGATGAACAAATTGTTTCTGTGTGGGTGGGGTACTACATGTGCAGTCAAGTGAGAATAAGTGCATATGAGAAGGCAGTGGCGCTCGGCCATGCGGATACCTAGTCAGTAGCCTCAGAGGTAAAGTGCCTTTGCCCCAAGGTGGCAGATTCTTCTACAGTCCCCATCAATTGCATATCGTGTCTTTCTTCACAGAGGCCTGATAGGCTATTTTAACTTGCAGAAGTTTGACTTCATTTTTTTTTTTTTTTTTTTTTTTTTTTTTTTTTTTTTTTTTTTTTTTTTTTTTTTTTGCTTTGCTTTGTTTAATGAGACAGGGTTGCTCTGTGTAGCCCTGGCTGTCCTGGAACTAGCTGTGTAGACAAGGCTGGCCTTGAGCTCAGACATCCACCGGCCTCTGCTCGACCAAGTGTTGGAACTAAATGTGTGTGCCACCACTGGCCAGTTTTTAAAAATTATGTTATGGTATCAAGCCTCTTACAAAAGGGAAGGGAGAACTGTCATTTACAATGATTCTTTTCTCTCTGAGTCTGGATTCTAGCAATAGCGATCAGCCAGGGAGATTTAGAGATTTAAGTTTTTCTCTCACCTGATTACTTTTTTTTGGAAAAGTAATTTAATTCTTTTACCTGAACTTTCGAATTTGAATAGATGGACATACAGCAAGTGGTGACTGATGCTTTATTAGTACACTTGTGCGTTTATATATGAATAGTTTATTTGCCAAATTGTGTGGTCTTAGAGTGGAAACCAACCCATCACTGGCTACTCTCTAGAGTGAAGCATGAGTAACTGGACATGTTGATTGACTCAAGGGAATGGAATTTAATTGACCCTATATTTTCCTGTTGACTGTACATTATCACTATATATATATATATATCCTTGCATTTCACATTGCTCATGTATTATTATCTATTGTAGGAGTATACTTTATCTGCACATAAATATGCATGTGCTAAAGTAAATATGAAGCCCTAGTCCTGGCTGGTTGCCCCTGACTGGCATAACTGGCTAGAGACTGCCCTATTCTTTAATCATTTCTTTTTTTTTATTTTTTTTTATTGAGAAAAGGAAAAAAAAGTTTCCACCTCCTCCCAGCCTCCCATTTCCTTTATCAACACACTCTAGGCATGTCCTTACGGCCACACAACTGGTTCCTAAATGGTCAACTTCTGTTTTTCATTTCACTGTATCCTCATTACTAACTAACTCTCCATGGTCAAAGCTAATCCTACAATCAAATCCTATGGGCTGGAATTACATGAACTTTCTAAGGATTTCCCCTTTTAGGTATCTGAAAGAATTCATCAGACACTACAGAACACACTGTTATGAAGCTTTCTTTAAAGGCACAGGGTACAAAAGAACATGCAGGCAAGCAAGAGGTCATGGAGACATCCCCAAACACATTCATGGACCTCTGTGTTGCAAGACTCAACCTGATATTTCAGCTGTCAGCTGCAAATGATTGGCACATTTCTGGAATGAGAGTGCTAATTCTAAATATATTGAGGAACACGATAAGAACCCAATGCAGGAAAGTGGAAACAACTTTACAACCATTAGCTTCTAGTTATGGCTAGGATGACACAATTTTTAAAAATATTTGGGAGTTTAGTCTTTTTCAAGGAATATAGGGAGTTGTTGAAATTTGTTTCTCCACAAAAATATGTGCATTCGCATGCATGAATTTGAATGCAACTCTTAAAATGTTATACAGTCTTAATACTTAGTCATCAACTCCCTGGGAGGCTTTGTATTTTATTCCGAGCTTTGAAAACTTTGATGGGGTGGCCATTGGAAATCTGGAGTCAATGTGAGGCAGATTCTCAGCTGCAATCACAACATTCAGCTTCCCCCTTCTTTTCAGGTGCTGCAAGACTGAAAACTATCCTACCACCTTAATTATTCCTCCTTAGCCAAGCAATAGAATTCCTCTTATTCATGGACACATTTGCCCTGCTGACTTTTCCTTCTGCATCTCTTAAAAGGGAAAGAATAGGTTTGCTTTTCACTTTCCTTCTGGTTTGCAAGAAAAAAACATTGCATATTTCTTTCTTGCCTCACTGCGTGTGTTCTAAATCAGCTATGATTACCAGCCAAACCACTGCATGTCTGTGCTGAGTTACACAATACCCATTGTGCTGGCCTCACACCCAGCTTACTTGCATCTTACTAAAACCTCGTGGTTCCCACTGTTCACCCTGCGGAGCATCCCTTTCTTTTGCATCTGTAGAGGTCCACAGAAATAGCATACAGCCTTTGGTGTCTGGCTAATAGACAAAGCATCCCTGTTGTTTTCCATTATGATCAACAAAGACTCACTTGCCCAGTGAATGAAAGCTGCAGAACTTGAGCCCAGAGATCAGCATTAGCTAACCCTTGTTTAGGAATAAACTCTGCTTTCCAATTGTCTACCATATAGTTTCTGAAGCATCTTTGATGACTCTGTCCACACTAATCTTCCATCTTTAAATCCTCTGATCCAGCTATTGCCAAGGGAAAGCGGGGAAATAATGTCTCATACCGAAGTGAATCATAATTGCCCTGGGGGTTCCTGTTCCTACATCAATCAGGTCCTGATTTTCTTTTCTTTTCTCTTCTTTTCTTTCTTTTTTTTTGTATTCTTATCCCAGATATGATTCTCCTTCTGGTCATAGAATTTACTCTTCAGGTGCATTATATTTCACCCCTTAGCCATCACTTTCTGTGTGAACATGAATATAGTTCATCTCATGCCAGACAAACATTATATACTCAGACCTTATTGTATTGTGCTGAACTCCCAAGGAGCAGAGACACAGGAACCAAGCACATATGGACTAAATGCTGGTATGATCATCTATTCATCATATATATTGGAACAGTCCCTCTTGGTGTCCATGAGCTCAGTATTCTCACCTGTGAAAAGGTACTATTGACTCTAACCTAGAGCTCCTTCCACTACTTTCCCGAGATTCAGTTTCTTCACATGGAAAATGTCTGCCAGTGGTCCTCTATAGATGTGATGTGAGCAATGAGTGGACTAGCACACTTTGCACCCTCAGTATACTTCTAGGAACAACAAAATTTATCATTTGGTAGCTTTAGTTATTGCTATACATAGACAGTCTATTAAACTTAAAAGTCAGGCATTTAGGCTATAATTAACATATGGACTACCTAGACTTGCCAAGTAAACAAAGAACAAGACCTAGAAAGGCAGGGCTCCACCTTGGTGGAACTCCTTAATGTAATAGTAGTGTTGGTTATGGTTAAAAAGTCAACACTGGAACTGAGCCTATAGTACATTAGAAGGAGGGACTGAGATTGCCCCGCTCCCTTGACTTAACGGGCTCTCTTCCCTACATTTTATTTTCAATAAAATAAAAGACATGGATTTTATTTAAATATGATTTGCAATAAATTAAGTTTATATATGTGACAATAGCAATAAAGTAATAATAATGATGATGATGAAGGGGTCATAAATCTGAGAGCTAGTTAGGCAGGATGAAAGGAATTGAGGAGATGGAACCTAGAAAAGTTTGGGGGTGGATAGGGAAAGAAGGAATTGATATAATTATATTTTGATTGGTTTTTATTTAATATCCTTCCACTTTACAGTAGCAACATTCTTTTGTGAGTGCTTTCCAGACACAGTTGGTCCACACCCCATCCCTTTACCCTGTGGAAGTACTTCTTGCTTTACCCCGATTCCTGAAGCTTCTCACTAAAGACTGTGCTTTGGTACCCCTTCTGACCTCCTTGAACTAAGCCACTCCACTTAAATCATCCCTTTCGAAAAGAGGTGGAAACAACCTTCAAAGCAGTTCATTTGACAGTTCTTGGGCTTCAGAAATCAAAGAGAGTTGTTGGTAGTTTGAGTGCTCTAATGAGCTTGCAAGGGGAGTGTGAGTCCTAGGTAGTGACCTTGGTTCTGATGGAGAGTCTCACTGCCCATAGGGAGGTAAGATCCTTGGGAGCAGGTGGCTTGCACTTAAGCAGCCTAGAGGGAGAGTTGGACTCTGATCCTGGCAGTGTTGCCTCTTGTCTAGATGACCTCTGGACACATTGCTTCTGAGAGCTCTTCCACTTTAAAGTTATTTCCTTTGAGTTACACACCACAGTGAAAAGAACATGATCTTATAATCTGTTTCAAAGACCTATGCTCATGGTTATTTCATTAGCACCAGGACAATCTATGAAAAAACAGTGTCACCCTCCTTCCAAGCATAACTTACTTTATTAGACTAGCATAATTGCAAAGGATCCAGAAACATGATTTAGCAACATTGATCCATTTCTACAGCCCAAAGGACAAGTGCAGAAAAGTCAGAAGAAGTCTATGTATAGTCAGAAACACAAATGCTCACCATTGTTTTTTTGTACTTGATGGACTGAGAAGTTCAAGCCATTGAAATGGAAAACTAAAAATAATTGAAGAAAAGGAAAACAGCTTAGAAATGGCCTTTAGTTCTTGCAGCGTTGTGATTTGAATGTGAAATGCCCTTCACAGGCTGGTGTACTGAAGGCTTGGTCTCAATCTTGTGGTGCTAATGGAGGGTGACTGGATCATGAGGGAACAACCTTACCCTTGGATAAAGTCACTGACACAGTCACGTGTGGATGAGATTTCAGAAAGTGGGGCCTGGTTGAAGACATCATTCTGTGGTATCAGACCTTCAACAGTCCTCAGCTCTTTTCAGGTTCTGCTTCTCTTTCCCAGCTATCATGGGGGGAGCATATTTCCTCTACTCTGCCCTTCCATCCAAAGTGTTTTTGCATAACTGCAAGCAGAAAAGTCCAGTACACATGGACTGAAACCTTTGACTCTCTGATCGAAACGTAGCTTTCATCTTTGAGCTTTCTTTTCTATGGCAATGTAAGAGCTGGCTGACACCTGCAGATACAAATATTTAGAGAACATTGCAAAATAATTTATAGATTATGATGAATTATAAAATTCAATAGGTTTTCTAGATACAGAATGAAATAGATTCAAAACTCAGTTGACTAGGTAAATATTAAATGCAAATTCACAATGAGCAAAGTGTTTGCTGTATAAGCTGGAAGATGTGAGTTTGATCTTCAACACCTAAAAAATGCCATGCATGATGGTGTATATCTGTAACCCCAAACTAGGACACTGGAGGCAAAGACAGGATAATCCCCCCAAATAGCAGGCCAGCCAGTCTAGCAAATCTGTGAGCACCAGGTTGAATGAGAAAGGTGTTAAAAAAAGATGGAATGTGTTAGAGAAAGAGAAAGTCATTCCCTGATGTGGTGGTTTGAAAGAAAGTGGAGCCCAAAGGGAGTGGCACTATTAGGAGGTGTGACCTTGTTGGAAGAAGTGTGTCACTGTGGAGGCAGGTTTGGAGTTTTCTTTTTCTCAAACTTCCCTCAATGTGACAGCCAGTCAACTTCCTGTTGCCTGCAAGATGTAGCACTCTCAGCTCCAGCATCACGTCTGCCTGCATGCTGCTATGCATCCCTTCCTGTACATAATGGACTGGACCCCTGAACTCTAAGCAAGCTACCCTCAATTAAATGTTGTCTTTATAAGAGTTGCCATGGTCATGGTGTCTCATTGCAGCAGTAGTAAACCATATCTAAGACACCTGCCCTTCATAGGCACATGAGCACATACATGTGCACATGCAGAAAGACATGCACACACACATACAAACAAATACATACATGAGAAAGTGCTATTGGACAGACTTTTAAAAACAAAGTAGTAGAATAAGAGGGAGGACGAAGAGGCAGAGAAAGGAGGAGGAGGTTGGAGTAGGTGTGGTAAAGGGAGGAGAAGATAAAGAATAAAGGGAAAAGTAAAAAATAAGGGAGAAAAATATACAGGATTCTACTTACAATAGCAACAAGAAATATAATGTGCGCAGAAATAAACCTAAAGTGAGTACATCTATGAAAAACAGAAAGTGGTTTGAACTTCTTAGGAAAAACTATTACCTCAGCACAGTATCTGAGGGTCTTATTAACTGAATCCCAGGAATAGAGGTGGCCCCAATCCTACAGGTTTCAAGGACATCCCTCACAAATGTATGAATTCAATCAAAATTTCTAGAGTCTTAATATACTGAGAAATACTGATAATTAAATAAAAATGTAACAGAAATTCATCTGTGAATATCATAAAAAACAGGTTCTGTCCCAAAAGGATGTGAACTTTCAACAATTAAGTTTTTTTTTTTTTAAATCAGCTGACAAAAGGGGGGAATTATCATGGGCTAATTAGTCTGGGAAAGAGATATGCTTTTTTCAGATTTCCCATCTCATAGTGTCGTGGCAAAAGGCTCTTTCACAGCTCACAGCAGTAAACCCCGAAGAACAGAGAATGTGTGGCTGTATTTTCAGGGTGTCGAAGAGGGGTCAGAATGTAGGATCATTTGCCTATCTGTAGGACTTTGGTCATTTTTATTTAATCATGTGATATTTATCTATATTTTGCTTATTTATTAGATACTACTATGATATGTTATTTTTATTTTCTCAGACCTCAGTAAAAAATGTTAAAGAGTTCAAGGAAAGGCCTTAATATCTTACGTAAATTTTAAATAGTAGAAAAAAATGTGTTTTATTTTACTATTGATATTCTAAAGCTGTAGAACACTGTGTATTCATCTAAATGCAATGAACATTAACCTTCAGACAAGAAATACAAGTACCTGTGGATAGACGGTCATAGACCCTAGAGGAGTATCTACTATTGACATTTTCCTAAACCAATACAATTTCTAACTGTATTCAAAGTATGTATCCTTCTACCTACAGAGAAGTGTAGTTCTTGCCTCTCACCAAAGAAATGTCTCCTTACAAGTGATAAATATTATTACAGAGATTCACAAGGGGTCAAAATGTAGAGAATAAGTAGCCCTGTGTACTCTGTCCCAGCTGATACATCTTTAATCCAATTACCATAGCTAAGGCTCAGGAAACATTGCAGGAGAGGGAGCAGAACTGTAAGAGTCAGCAGAGTGGACCAGGACACCTGCTATAAGTCAAGTGCATCCTCAGTGTGTGTGTCCTGTGTTGCAAGTGTGTCCTCAGTGTGCATGTCCTAAGTTCCAAGTGTGAACTCAGTGTGTGTGTCCTGAGTTGCAAGTGTGTCCTCAGTGTGCATGTCCTAAGTTCCAAGTGTGAACTCAGTGTGTGCGTCCTGAGTTCCAAGTGTGTCCTCAGTGTGTGTGTCCTGAGTTCCAAGTGCATCCTCTGTGTGAGTCCTGAGTTCCATTTAACTGAAATAAAAAAAAAAACCTTTCTTTTATTTTATAAATTGTAGGTCCACAGCAGAAGGGGGTATTGCATTGCTGAGCAGTTTTTCCATGGCATTAATATATTTATTTTTAAATGTGATTTTCACCACAGCTTTCAAACTAAGTAAATGTAATTTCTATTTTACCAGTTTGGGAATGGAGGCTGAAAGAGCTTAAATTACTTGCTAAGCTGCCGCTGGCTCTAAGCCCTGGCATTGATCCACCCCAGTTTCTTGCACATACCTTCTTAAGGGAACGGGGTTCATAGTCAGTGTTTGCCTCATAATGATCAAAAATGAAGGAGTATTAATTTTCATATGGCTCTATGGCTGTGCCCCAGAAGTTGTGAAATCTGCCGGCTATGTTCTGGGTATTCTATGGTGGCACTAATCATCTTTATTACTCTGTTCTCTTCCTTTTGTTCTCTAAAAATGGAAGAAAGGGTAATATATGCTTACTTTAATTTCTAAGACTTAAAAAAGTCCCCAAATATAGATCCAATACTGAATAGAGATCACTTTATTACAGGTAACTCTACTTCAGTAAAAGAATGATAAAGAAATAATATATATTTATATATTTGTATTTGCATATGTATTTATATGTATTATGTTGACACCTCACTTAATCATGTCAAATTCTTAAATTTTAGTACATGAACAAACATGCATACTTGAAGGTGTTTAAGGCTACTGGAATATCATATGATAAAATAATTACAGTCAATATAATATATTCAGGGTCAGCTGGCTCTGTTGTCAAGTTACAGCATATTCATAAGCTTGTGGGCTCAGTTTGACCCTCCTTGTTTTATACATGATGCTTGCTATGTAGTTTATAAAAGATATGTGTTGGCTGTGGTTTTGATCTATAAAACAGTGATGTTAGAAGCTGCCAAGTAACAAAGAGATCAAAATAAGAAAATACCCATGAACTGCCTCAGCGTTGGGGCACATCAGTGATTCCTTAAGAAATGCCATGTGATTAGAATGTGAAATATTCAACTGAAAGAGGTAAAAGCATCTCATTGAGAGAAATCAAAACAAAATCATGCTCTTCTCTGTACTGTGTTGAGTAGAGAACACCAAGATTTGCTTTATTACTGTATAATGAGCATAATCCATCGTGGGTAGAAGCTTTGGCAAAGCACATGCCATGGTCAACCACTCACATATAGCATGCAGGATTAACCACTCACATACAGGATGTAGGCTTAGCCACTCACACGCAGGATGCAGGGTTAGCCAATCACACGCAGGATGCAGGGTTAGCCACTCACACGCAGGATGCAGGGTTAGCCACTCACACGCAGGATGCAGGATCAATCACTCACACGCAGGATGCAGGATCAATCACTCACATTCAGGACGCAGGATTAGGCACTCAAACACGGGATACAGGATTAGCAACTCACATACAGGATGCAGGATTAGTCTTTCATTTACAAGATGCAGGGTTAGCCGCTAACATGCAGGATACACGACTAGCCACTCACATAGGGGATACAGGATTAAGCACTCACATGCAGGATGCAGGCTTAGCCACTCACATGCAAGATTCAGGGTTAGCCACTCATATACAGGATACAGGCTTAGCCACTCACATGTAGGATTCAGGGTAGCTATCTGCAAAGCTTTACAATGTTGGGGACTAAGTGAAGTCTGTGTCTTTGGAGGAAACTTTATATTAATAAGTTCAAAGTTCCCTTTTGTTTCACTGAAACTTTTTATTTTGATGAAAGCAATTGTGCATGGTCAGAAGCCTTCCCATATGCTGTATGTGCTCCGTGAGTTTGAGAGAAGCATGCCCAAAAGTTTACATGCCATCTTTCCTTCTTGAACAATCACCTTAAACTGAAACAATCTCAGAAATGTGTATCTTAAACTGAGCTAAGACATGCACCTTTCCTTAAAACGCTTTCTTATGCAAATATGTACATTCAACTGAAGCAAAATCTGCTTTGTCGAGGGGGCACAGCCTTAGCAGTAACTCCCAAAGCCTCCATATCTGTTGTGAACAATAAATCTGTTAGATAAGGCTGCTATCAGTGGCTTTGTACTCAAGTGGGGAACATGGTGTGATCCTCTAGAGTAGCAGTTATTTTTTTGGGTGCACTATGGGAAGAGCATACCTGTGGGATTACTTGAGATAATAGAGGTAGTGAGTGTCAGACTATATTAGTTACTATTATACCTGTTATGAATAAAATAGAAACATTTGTAAGAGACCATGTCTTACGGTTTCTATTGTTTAGATGAGATACCACAACTATGGCAACTGTTATAAATGAAAATATTTAAGAAGCTAGCTTCTAGTTTCAGAGATTTAGTATATTACTGTCATGGCAAGAGGCAAGATAGCCTGCGGGCAGACATGGTACTGGAATGGTAGCTGAGGCTGCTACATCTTGATCTACAGGCAACAGGAAGTGAACTGAACACTCTTCCTCCAACACAGCTGTATCTACTCCAACAAGGTCACACTTTCTAAGAGTACCAATCCCTATGAGCTTACAGGGGTCAATTACATTAAAACTATTACAGGTGGTTTGTCTCTTTCATCTTAGGGTTTCAGAGGGTCATGTTCAGGGTCATTTGGGATTATATGCTTGAGCAGAACACCATTGTGGCAGGAGTGTGAGGTGGAGGGGAACCGCTCACTTCATGACTGACCAGGAATGAGGAAGCATAGCACGAAGTAGAAAGTACCCAATTCCCACGTCATTGGCAACATTATATAATCAAACCATAACGCAACGCAGAAGAGCTTGGCCAGTGTTGACATAAAGAACAAATGATGAATCAAATTCTCTCCCTTAATCAAAAATGACTGTAATATAATATTTTTTATGTTCAAGTCTCATGTCTCTCTGGCTGGGGTCTGCAGGATAGCCTTGAATTTCTGATCCTCCTGCCTTCTTCTCACAGGTTGTGCAATCACAGGCATGTGCCATCTCATCCGGTAACTGTGATGCATGGCATCGAAGGTTCTGTGTATGCTAAGTAAACCCTCTCCCAGATGAGCTACATCACCAGTTACTGAAAGTATTTACTATTAGGTTCACTATGGATGTGGAAGACAGATTCGGGAAACATAGAGGATCTAGAAAAAAAAAACTTGATTTCAGGGATGGACACTAAACTTTTAATATAAACAGATAGAAAGCCTGAAGTTCTAACTGTCTCCAAGCAGGGAAGGCTCCAACTAAAACTTTCAACACAGTACAGATTTCCTCAATGGTGTTATTACTGCAGGTCTGCTGGAGACTTTGGGAATGTTTCAGCCACTTACTGAATTATCTAAGGAATGATAACATGGAGAATAGAATTTCTTATTTCCTCACGCCTGCTTGTGGTTTCTAAGCAGGCACTGTGGAGATGTTGCATGACAGTGATCTGGAAACATTTGACTTCAAGGTTATTCCTGAAATCTAGCTGATGTACTGCCTCTCAGGCGGCCCTGGCAGTTGACTCTGTGTGCCCAGCAGTACAGAGCTATGTTAAATGACAGGGTTAATGTGACGTGACTGTGCTGAGGAGAACCAATGGGATGCATCCAGATGGTTAACATAGCAACTCCACCTTTGCTCCAGGGGCTGATGTACCGTTAAGCTGATAAAATACCAGGTGCTCTCTGGTGACTACAAATATCCCTCTCAATTATAGACAAAGGAACCTTCCACATCCCTGTGATCTCATCTGTCTCTATGTAAGCATGCAGGACAGCGCTTCAAAAAATACTAACTGGATTAAAACTTTACAGCAATCAACCATTCATATATACCGTATTCAAAATGGTCACATTTATACCTGCCCACTAATATATAGTACTTAGAAATCAATATCTTCGGAAGTAAACCAACATTACAGATTACCACACTGGTGTCTTTTCCAAACAGAAGATGGCACAGTGTCTACTTGCCTCATTATGTCATACATTTTCTGAGACTATAGGATTATACAATTTATTCACTTTTGTGTACCAAAGTATTTTACTGGTACAAAAACTCAATCTTGTTGGATAATTATTTTAGCAACCCATAAGAATTTCCAGAGTTTGCTTTGTTTTTGATTAAGTACCATTGATATAAATTAATTGAATTAAGTATAATTAATTATCTTATTTATGAGAAAAAATTGTTTTTCACTCATGGATTCAATTTGCATTTCCCTGCATGACTGCCTCTGTGTTAAAAATGAATCAAGTAATGACAATAAAGCAACTTCCTCTTAGATCCGATTGACCAGGAGCTATTTCCCCTGTTTACTTCTATGCTTTCAGTCCCTCACCATTAAAATATGATGATGTTGCAGGTTTTTGTTAAAGATTCGTACAATTTTTAAAATGTGTATATGGGCCTTTATGCAAATGTATATACAAACAGTCAAGAGTTCAGACTTTGGAATTGTAGGTGGTTGGGATCTGTGTCTTGCATTCTGTTGTTGAGGTTTGCCTCTGAGGTTTTTGTTTGAGTCACTAATTTTTTCATTTTTGATTTCCCTCAGTTGGGTTTTCTTTTTTTGATTATCTTTCCACTTTCAAGTCTTAAACTATTTTATCCATTTCCCCTCACTGTTTGTTTCTGTTGTCATAGGTTTGTTTAAGGGACTTACTCATTTCTTCTTGAAGAACTTCTATCATTCATAAAGGCTATTTGAAGGATTTTGTCTCATATCCATTTATGTTTCAGTTCTCAGTACCAGCTGTGGTAGGGTTTCTGGGTTCTCCTGGAGACATCTTGTCCTAACTGTTATTGATTATGTTTTAATGCTGGTGTCTAGGCATCTGTGTTTAGGAAGAATATCATTATAGGTGCAGATATCTGATCTTGTCTTTGTTGGATAGGTGTTTTGTTCCTTAGTTTCTGTTGCCCTCTTCGGTTTTTCAAAAGATGTCATGGCTTTGTGTTGCTTGGTAGGGAATTAATTATTCTGGGATCCTGCTACATATGGTGACGGAAGTTCCAGGTAAACTATGTTTCTAGATATGGACAGAGGCAGGGGAGAGAAGCTCTGATGCTTGTTGGTCTATTTGCTTCCCTGGCAGGCTTACTTGGTGGGATCCTAGAAACTGGATAGCAGGATAATCTGGGGGAAGTTTGAGGGAGAAGATCTATATGATCCACTAAAGCTAAAGGCAGAGAGGAAAGGATGCCACAGAGAGTAATCTTCTACAGTGCTGGAGGTGAAACTGTGGACTTGGCTATAGGGGAGAGGAAGGAGGGTGAAGATCCACAGTTAGGTTACCTGCTTCCCTGACTAGAGAACCCTTCAGGTTCCCAGAAAATGACTTCTGAGTTAGAGGCTGGAATAAAACAATGAGTGGGCATAAGGATGTTTGGAGGGGAAAATCTTTGTGACTCACTACAAAGAGAAGCAGAGGGAGGGGAGGCTGTACCATGTAGTTTGCTGCAAAGCTCAAGATGAGACTAGAGAAATGGATTAGGAGGAAAAGAGCGAGAAGTGAATATTAGTGGTTAAGCTACCTGCTTCCTTGAATGCAATGGCATGTTGGTGCCCAGGGAAATGTGAGTATATATTTTACATCAAGGGCTAAGCTCTGCTAGTTTACTGAATAGATATTCTGTCATTTATTGAGGACGCCATGCTAAATTCTCTTTTTGACATTGCAGATGTGTTTCTCATAGCAGTCCTATCAATTTCTCCTTCATATATTTTGAAACACCTTCCTCATCTCCATAAGTCTTTACTATTAGATTTATTATGGTATTTCCAAGCACAATCACTGGCACGTTTTCCAAATCCTCAGCTTTCATTTATAGCTTTTTGCAAATGTTTGTCACCGGGTAATTGTTTCAGAAAGTGATGATTTAGTTGCATAGAAGTTTCATACTTTTCATTTTTTCCTAGATTGACATTATTAGTTTTTACTTTACAAACAATGCATACTGCTTATCACAAAATCCATAGTCCACCTCTGTTTAGTTTGGTCACTACAAATCAGTCATGTCCCTGGTACCATATCTGTGTCTAGTAGTTGACAATACATATCTATGCCATGTGTTTAGGTCTGTCTGACATGTCTGTGTTTTAATTCTTTGAGGCTTCTATCTTCATTGTGAAACCTCATGCCCTTGGGCTCATTTCTTTCCTTTAACTATTTGTTTTGCATGTGTCCCTGTTTATTTCCACTCTGTTCTGTGCTCTCTGCATCCCCTGAGTGGATTGCATTCCAGTTTATTGTTCCAGCTTATTTCACTGAACTGTTCATGGTCAATCTGTACTTTTTTATGTTTGTGCTTGATTTTGATTTATGATATAAATATTTAATCGCCCATCATTTTATTTAAGTGATATATAACTTAGTTCAAAGGGAAACATCCTTAAAATGCCAGGTTTCCATTTTTCTCTCACAAATCTGTTTGTTCTTGATGTTTTATTAGAACTCAGCCCTCCATGTGATAAACCCCACACAGAGAGCAGTTATTTTTCCAAGAAACAAACTGCCTTTTTATGGTAGTTAAACAACAGGAATAGATCTTAAATGTTCATCCAATATTTACTACTCTTAATGTCTTACATATTTGTGAAGTAACAAATTCTGTCAGATAAACTCCTTATGTAGGAATGAATTCCTAGAACTCTGGAATTATAGTGTGGAAATCTTTTCTTTAAATATATTTTTGCTGTACTTTCAACTTTAATAAAAACCTTCTCCCAGGCATTTAGATTTCAAGCGGATAGATCTCTCTCTCTCTCTCTCTCTCTCTCTCTCTCTCTCTCTCTCTCTCTCTCTCTCTCTCTCTCTCTCCCTCCCCCCCCCCCCCCCCCCCTCCCTCCCTCCCTTTCTCCCTCCCCTCTCATATAGAGATGGTATTTTGCCATGTTCTTATTTCTGTTCTTTTTCTGAATGAATAATGAGTGATTGCCATCCCAAGAGATCTGTTTTTCTCTATGTAATGCATTTCTTTCTCTAGTCACTTTTATAATCTCCATTAATGACATTGGGGGTGTGACTATGATAGATAATAGCATTTTCATTCTTCTTTCATTTCATTTCTTAGCATGTTGAGTTTATAGGTTTACGGTTACTATCAAATTAACAAAAGTGTCTTTGCTTTCTTCATTTTTTTCTGTCCCATTTCTTTCATCCATTGAAATACACATTATTTCACTTGCAGGCACTGAACTCAATGATTCTTTCTTTATTAACTAGTTATCATTAGTATCTGTTTTGTCTGCATTTTTTGGATAGTTTTCACTGGTATGTTTTCAAGTTAAAGAATGTATTGTTTATGCATATTTGAACCCAACCTTTATCTCATCCATTTTAACTTCATCCTGATAAATTAGATTTATGTCTCATATATCCCAGCATGAGTCTTTGAGCATCATAGAGATCATTTTAATGTACTCGTCTACTATTTTAGACTCCACTTGAATCTCGGTCGTCTTGTTTGTCCTTATAGGTTACATGTTTCTTCATTGATACTGATCTGATTTAAAGCCTATTCCACATGATAGAACCCATAGCTGACACTAATTGATGACCAAGAACCAGAAACTAGATATCCCAGAAACGTATGGCAAAACCAAATACTACTGTTTCAAAAAATGTAGGAATAAAACAATTTCTAGTAACATTCTACTCTACTCATAGATCTGTTGCCCACCTCATTCCTTGTCTTTCCTCCAGTGTCCTGTTTTTTGTTGTTGTTGTTTGTTTGTTTTTTTTTTTTTTTTGAGACAGGGTTTCTCTGTGTTGCTTTGCAGCCAGTCCTGGACTAGTTCTTGTAGATTAGGCTGGCCTCAAACTCACAGAGATCCACCCGCCTCTGCATCCCAAGTGCTGGGATTAAAGGCCTGTGCTACCACCACCCAACCAGTGTCCTATCTTTATCTGCTACAAGTAGTGTTGGCCTTTTCTTCTGAACTGTACCCTGGTGTTTCCCTTAAAGAAATACAGGACATCATAAAAAATAAAACCAAACAAAACATAAAGTGGCCCTGTCAAGGAATCACTTCCTCTATGTCTGACCATCAACTTCATCTTTTTTTTTTTCCCCAGAGCACTCTCTATCCAGAAGTCCCCACTACACTTCCTGCCTAGCTATTGCACAATTAGCTTTTTATTAAACCAACCATACAGTGTCATATCTTTCCACAGGATAATCAGATATCTCAACAGCTTAGAGCAGATGTCTTCTCACCATTATTCCATGTGTCATCTGTACTTTTGTCACAAACATAGAGAATGAGGTACATGTTGTATCCTCTCTGCACCTGGTCTAGGAGCAGAAGTCTTTCCTTTTCTGTGTTTCTTTCTCCCTTCAGTCACACAGAGGTGTAGTGGTCCCTCAACTGTGGGTGATTCCATCCCCTCTTCCTGTTCTTAGATTGTTAACACTTCACTCCTGCTGCTGTCTCACTCTTCTGTATCTCCAACTTTTCACCCAACTGAACCTTTCCCCGGCACTTACATGTCCTTGGATTTCTCTGATCAAACTCCTCCCCAGGGCTCCCATTGACTCTTCCTTTGTAATACCTTGTGATTGCTTGAAAATCCACAAGGACAACTATGCAAGGGTGTGAAAAATTACCCTGAACAGTTATATACTCTATTAATTTCTGACTTATTGAAGCAAGCTATCATCATTAGTTTCTATGTGACTTTTGTCAACGAACATTGTTGTATTCAGTATATACAATTGAGAAAACACTCTGCTTCATTTGTCGGTAGGCAGAATTGGAGTGTGGAGAGAGCTTTATCTGTGGAGTAGGTATACCTGAAGATGTGTTTCTAAGTTTAGCACTAACACAAAAAAGAGTATCATTTCATTGCACAAAGTTTATGGATTTGCACTACTAATAAAGTCGATTATTTCAACATGTTTGGTAACTGCACATATATCCATATTTATAAGCTATATTTCTCCAGGGACTTGATCCTGCTTTATTTAATACTTGAAATCTTTGCCTAATAAAGCAGATCCTCTTTTGGGAAATTAATACACTGAAAGTTCTAGAACATGTTTTCCTCTTTAATTTAGGTCACTTTTTTGTGTGTAGAAAATGTTTTAACTTTTATTTATTCAAATCTGTTCAATTTTGTTTTGTATTTTTCCCCTACCATCTCTTTAAAATTTTAAATAGCGAGCCTATCTCCAGAGATTTGGCAAATTTTCATTTCTATTGTTTTTGTTTTTCTAAGAGTTACTGTTTGAAACTGTACCTGTAATTGCTGAGGGATTTATTTAGATGGCCGTGGGGAGGTGAGAATGCAGACTAATTATAAGTCTCCTCAATACATAATTATTTTGTCTAATACTTTCTTTGGAATTAACTGTTTCTTGTTTGATTATTAAGTTATTATCTATGGGCTGACAAGATGGCTTGTGGATAAAGGTGCCTGCCACCAAACCTGATGACTTTGGTTCAACTCTCTAGGGCCCACATGGGAGAGGGATAGAACTTATTCTTCAAGTTGTCTTCCCCCACATAAATAAGTAAATGCGTAATAAAATTGTAGAAATATTTTCTGTGGGTGTTTTCCTAGTTTTATTTCAAAATTGTATATATTAATTTAAATGAGTTATCTATTTCATTATAGATGCATAAGAAAAGAATTAGTTTTAATTAGTAACATTCCATAGAAACTGTTTATAAAATGTATTTACCCATGATGCAATTGTGTTAAATACTCTATCAGCATACCTGATTCTGATGTCTACAGCAAATGCTGTCTCCTTCAAGAAGTCCAGGAATTTTATACCCAGAACAGAGTGTTCTGTCATTTCAAGGCAGTTAATGAGTGATCAGATTGTATCATACTTACTTCATGGTGTTGAATTACTCATGCTTCCGGGTGAGTTTAAATTCAAATGGTTCAGCAGTTGTTCTGTGGTTTTGACAGATAACCTCTCTGGCTGTGGCTTCCTTTGTCTAATGGATGTGGTAAGACTGGATTTCTCATAGAGCCCACCCCACTCCCAAGAGTGAAGTGAATTATTAAATGCCTGTCTAAGAAAGCATCAATAAGCTGACGATTTTTCAAACCAACGGATGTCATGAATACAGGTAGTCTGATGGAAACAGATTGGTCCAATGCAGATTCATCAAAAGTTGCTGGTTGAAGAAAACAGTTAAACCAAAATATTATCACTCTTTCCCAAACACTGTTGACTGATACAGGTGATTATATCATACCGCTCATTCTGAAGACTAGACAAGGCAGTTTCTGGTAAATAATCAGCTGAGACTAGCTGAAAAGGGGTTCAGGGTTGTACAAGGTGAAATATGTCTAATACATAAAGCAACTAAAAGATAAGGCAGGCATCACAGCAGGTTTAATGCTATTATAATTAACAATAAAATGTCAAATTAAAGTATTTGGGAGGTTTAATACACACACACACAAACACACACAGAGACACACATTTGTATTGTAAGCAAGGATAGGCAATGTTTATGAAACCAGTTTCCAATATTCAGACTATTGTATAACCCCCATTCAGAGAAGTGAAACTTTAGGTTTACAGCTCTTTATTGGAATGTGTGGTGATGACAGATGCCACTCTGTGGCTGCTTGATGTCATATGAAACTCCATCTTATTAGTATACCTTATCTGGAGTCTTGCTCTTGTAAGATTCGAAGGAGAAAATTGATATAAGCCCTCTAGCTTCAGGGAACTCAGTTCTTACAACAGCCCGACGGTGGAAGATCCATCTACAGTTGAGTGTCTGAAAGGAATCAGCCCTGGGTAGTGCCTCAGTACAATCTGAGAGAATGAAAGCACATTTGCTGAGTCCACCCAAAGCACAGTAACTCTGGAGGAAAATGAACTATCTTAGTTAAAAAATATCATGGTAACTTGCTGTGTAGCAACAGAAAATGAACACAACACAGCCATCGGAATACCCAGCTACGTGCTAAGAAGGAGTATGAAAGAGGTCAGGACTCTAGCCCTCATCCTGGGAGGAGCAGTATGTTGGTACATGCAAGGACGGGAATACTGTGAGAAGACCCAGTGGACTTACAGCAATTCTAGCATAGGAATGTCGTTTGCCACATCATGATATTCAAAATAGTTTTATACTGAAGAAAGCACCGGACCCAAGATTGAGGAATTGCCATGTGTCAAAAATTTCAGAGTAGGGAGGGCATTTGGCAATGGCACAGCACTGTAAATGCTCAGAGGTCTCAAAGACTGAATGAAGACCCTCCCCTGCCATCCTATGGCAAGAAGCAACCCTAGTGGGCCTCTGTGAAGCTGAGAGAGAGAGAGAGAGAGAGAGAGAGAGAGAGAGAGAGAGAGAGAGAGAGAGAAAGTGAGAGAGAGAGAGAGAGAGAGAGAGAGAGAGAGAGAGAGAGAGAGAGAGAGAGAGAGAGAGAGAGAGAGAGAGAGAGANCAAGAAGCAACCCTAGTGGGCCTCTGTGAAGCTGAGAGAAAGGGAGAGAGAGAGAGAGAGAGAGAGAGAGAGAGAGAGAGAGAGAGAGAGAGAGAGAGAGAGAGAGAGAGAGAAAGTGAGAGAGAGACAGACAGAGAGACAGAGACAGAGACAAAGAGAAAGACAGAGACAGATAGGAAGATAGAGAGACAGAGACAGAGAAGTCTCTACTCACTGAATGTTGTGTATATTAAAGACACACCACTTGATTCTTTTCCATTCCGCTCTTGTTGCCCTCTCTGAGTTACACACCTTTTGGCAGTTATGGCATTGTCACTGGAATTATTATCTAGCTAAAATTACTAACACCCACAATGGGGATTTTTGCTGCAATAAAACAAAAGCAAATGTTGGGTGGGGACAAGGAGATGGAGGGAGTTTGCCATGTGCTAGGGGGCCGTTTCATCTTTTCTTCTGGCAATGTTCTTTCTATGCTAATACCTCGTAGCTTCCTACCTTAATAGCCCCATTAAATGCCAAGAGGGTATTTGCAAGAGAAAAGTGTACCTGGAGATGGAAATGTAAAGTTACTAAACGCATTTTGAGGAAGGGAGATTTCTCAGCAAAGGAGTTAATGCTCCAAAGAAAGCTTTGTTTATCCAACAGACTTTATGGCTGAGCTGTTCTCTTCTCTCGGCACCTTAATTCTTAGCCACCATAAGGCTCTCCAGATGTTTAAAATAAAAGGCCCATTTGGGTATTATTGTAGATTACTGGGAAGAGATAGACAGACATGATGTTTAGCTGTGCAACATAAATTCCCCGAGTATGTGCCATCCAGCACACTCTATATTCTCACCCCACTGAAAGACTGAACTAATAAATCATAAGAATGAGACATGGCACCCTGAACACAATTTACCTCTAGCCAGCTGCCACTATGGGGAGGAAGGAGTGGAGGTGGAGAAGCAGAATGAAAGTGGCATTTCTCTTTACTCTTGATGGCTGGTTGGACCAAGTTTTTCATAATCTGCCGTTGAGAATCTCTGTTGTCCCTGTTCTCCTATTTAGCCTTAAGAGCATCCTTTATTAAATGCAGATTATGTTCCCATCAGTCTGGAAGATATATTAGTATCTTCTCAGTTACTTTGCACACTCTTGTGCATTATAGTTTGCTCATTTTCCCACTGTGCCCATCCTGTCTACCTCTGTCAAATTTCTTTTACCCTGCAGAATTTATTGAAACATCCTCCTTTATGAAGTTTTATGGAGTTTTACCAATGGAAACAATTTTCTGCCACATTTCCAGACCATTTGTGTCTGAGTTCCATGTAAGACTCGTTGCTTACTGCTAGACATATTTGCAGACTTCTCTACTCAACCCCTTACCAAGTTTAGATTTCTTGAATCATATTTTAGAATCATAGAGTCATAACTTCTATTCTGTACTGCTCTCATGATGACCCCAGTCCCCCTTAATACATATATCTGTTGCAGTAACCATCTTTGAATCTGCACTAAACATTTTCAGTCCACAAAATATACTAATCACTAGACTCAGGAGAATGCATTCTACCACTGTAATTCTAAGAGGTAAATGCTGTGGTTTATTTTGTTTACAGTGGGTTTGCCTCCACACAATAGGGTGGGTAAGATGGCTCAACAACTACAGGCTTTTGCGGCCAAACTTGATTGAGTTCAGTCCCCAGGATGCACAGATGGAAGAAGCAAACTAACTCCAGCAGGTTGTCCTCTGACCTAGTCCTATTTCAGTGACATGCTCATGCACTGCATGACTCTGCATGCACACACATGCAATAAGTAAAGTACAAAAAATAAACCTTCATATAAGTGTTTTATCAAAGCTCACACAGCTCATCAAGAGCAGGGCTTTAATGAGGAAAAGGCTTTATCTCCAATTAAAACCACAAGCCACTATTGGAAATCTCTGAGCCCCTCAAAATGCTTGACTATGATGAACGTTAGAAAATGATATTGAGTGTTTCAGATATGGTTCAGTGGTTTAGAATGCTTGACAAATAGCTCATTTCCAGCTCTTCATCTACATAGAGTTCAAAGAAAGAGAGAATGAGATAGAAGAAGAGGAAAAAGATGACAAAAAGAGGAGGAGAAGGAAAAGAAGAAGAAGGAAGAGGAAGAAAAGGAGAAAGAAGATAGGTCAGTGAGATGGCTAAGATTGTACAGGGGCTTACATCCAACCTTGTCTTCCTGAGATGAATCCTCAGAATTCAGAACCCATCTGGTAGAAGGAGAGGACCAACTTCAGCCAGGTGTCCTTTGACATCTCCCTCCATGCATGCTATGATACACACAGGCTCACACATGTGCACACACATGCAAGTAAAAATAGCAATCCAGAAAACTATTAAACAAACTACAACATGATACAGGCCAAAGGGAATAAATACATAGAAAATTTATTTATGCCTTGGCTATTCAGATCTGTTCTATTGTTCTGTACATGTTTTTTTTCCCCCTGCTAGATAAGTTCTTGGTGATGAGTGATTTGGATATCCATACTTTGCGTTCAGTTGTAAATATAGTCTGCCCTTAATTGAGGTCTCCTTTTGGATGCTATCCTTTCAATGATAGCTACAGGTACATTTCTGCCCATGCTTTCTTGATCATCAATGCATGCAGATGTCAATAGCACTGTTGCTACAACAGCATGAAAAGTCATAGCAGAATACCCAGAAGAAAACAAGAGGAAGAATGGACTGGCATTCAAGGAGGAGGAGTTCTTTCTTTTCAGAGCAGAACATAGGGGCTATTATTAATCCTACTACTGCTCTCTGGAAAGACTTAGCACCGAGTCCATCCTCTTGATCTTCAGTTGACTTGCCCAGGAAGCTCTCTGCAGGTGCCACAATCAACTATTCATGAATGGGCTCTGAAGATATATATCTCTATAAGTGCTTGGAAAGAATGGTTCTTGACAGGATCATGACTTTCAACTGAACTGTGGGATGAAATCTGTGTGTTGGTTACTATTGCATGATCCTGATTAAAATAATAAAATAATTGAAAGAAGAGTAAGATCTGATTTGGTTCAGGGATTCCCTGTTGGGGAAGATGTGCACAGCAGGGCAGTTCATGTAATGGGAACCACAAATCAGAGATGCACAGAACACACACAGAAGCTAGGGCAAGACACCATCCATAGCAGCACAGCCCTTGGTGAGCCACTCTCTCCACTAGGCCCAAATCTTGCCTTTCACTACCCCCAAAATAAACCACTTTTCAAACTGTCAATGGACTGACCCATTTATTAAGTCAGAGCCTCAGCACCCAATTGTCTATGAGACCCCTCACTCAGGGACAACAGAGCTGTGTTTCAACTGATCCCCTACATGTGTCTAATCCCCTCAAGTTCATAATTAACAATTAACTGTCACAATATGGGCTAGGCCAGTGGTTCTCAACCTTCCTACTGCTGTAACCTCCTAATAACAGGTCCTCATATTTTGGTGACCCCCAACCATAAAATTATTTTCATTGTTATTTCACAACTGTAATTTTGCTACTGTTATGAACCATAACGTAAATATCTGATATGCAGGGTAGTCTCAGGAGGCACATGTCAAAGGGTCATTTGACCCTCAAAAGGACTTTGACTCACAGGTTGGGAACCACTTGCATAGGTAATGACGACTTTGTGACCTAGTAAGAACTGAGTCATTGTTTCACCTCAACAGTGAACAGTTATATTTCAGCACTAATATTGGCTGTGTGTGCCTTCACCACTGGATTCAGGGGGACTGTGCTGTTACCACTGCCTTACAAACAGATGGCCACTAATGAGGACGTTTCTGTCCCTTACCTGTAATTCCTAATTACACAGCATAAATACAAATTTAGCTTTAATTCAATTAAGTGGTAATGAGGTGAGGAAATAATACTTGAGCATATTATTGCAGTTCTGGCTATTAAGCAGTAGACAATAATATTTGTGTTCCATTAGCTTCTAAGAGGCATTTTCAAAAACCTTTTAATGGTCTCAAAATACTTTGAGAAGAACAACCTATTAAAAACAGAGAAAAGTATTTGGAGGAAAACAAATACATACATAATTGAGAAGGTTAAGATTAAGTCACATTTAAAAGCCCCAAGACACCAAAGAACTGTGCAAATGCGTGTGTGTGTAGATGTATGCATACTGGCACAAATGTATGTATATCACATTATAAACATATAAAAATGTTATAAATGTTAATGGTATGTGTACTATACACACAAAATAAAACAATAAATATAAAACAAAAGGATTAACACTTCAATCTTGGTGTTTTGTTTATTTGTTTTGTCTCCAAAAATAAAGAAATCAGTTACTTGTGGTTGAAACTACACAAACTGTTTTATTCTGTTGCTATAGTCCTGCTAATCTAGTATTGGGTAAATAATAGGAGTAAATATGGCTTATTAGTAGATTCTGACTATACCTTTTTTAATAAAACGAAAATAAAAATACCAGGGAACCTTCTGGACTATTTAGTGAGTTATACTTTAGGTCTAGTGGTATAGGTTCATAGAGTTGTTTTTTTTTTTACTATTATTTTTTATTTATATATTTATTTATTAAAGATTTCTGTCTCTTCCCCACCACTGCCTCCCATTTTCCTCCCCCTCCCCCAATCAAGTCCCCCTTCCTCGTCAGCCCAAAAAGCAATCAGGATTCCCTGCCCTTGGGAAGTCCAAGGACCACCCACCTCCATCCAGGTCTAGTAAGGTGAGCATCCAAACTGCCTAGGCTCCCACAAAGCCAATACGTGCAGTAGGATAAAACATCCATTGCCATTGTTCTTGAGGTCTCAGTAGTCCTCATTGTCCACTATGTTCAGCAAGTCCGGTTTTATCCCAGGCTTTTTCAGACCCAGGCCAGCTGGCCTTGGTGAGTTCCTGATAGAACATCCCCATTGTCTCAGTGTGTGGGTGCACCCCTCGCGGTCCTGAGTTCCTTGCTCGTGCTCTCTCTCCTTCTGCTCCTGATTTGGACCTTGAGATTTCAGTCTGGTGCTCCAATGTGGGGCTCTGTCTCTGTCTCCTCATAGAGTTGTTAATTCAAGGAATGGCTACTGAGTAGCTACCCACAATTTGCTAAGTGAATTAATAGCCCCAAATGGTGAATGTGATGCACAGCTCCCAGGCCTGTGGCTGTGCCCCTGTCATTCTCTTCCTAGTGTCTACCTTATGACTGGAATAGCTCCTTCATTGTTGACCCACAGGCCATCAAGGCTTCTTTGGACCATGAAACATGCATCTCTGGAAACCTTCGCTTGAGCCCTGGCTATACACAATTTCAGTATCAATTTATTTATATTTTCTCACTTCACATATAAATCTTCCCCCAGGAGGAGTATAGGCCACTCTAGTTCTCTCTCTCTCTTCTTTCTCTTTTCTCTCTTCTCTCTCTCTCTCTCTCCCTCTGTCTCTGTCTCTGTCACTGGGAATCATCTGTGTTTTCAGCCTGTCTTCTGTACACCAGGAACAAGGTGACATTCCTCCCCATTAGTACATGTTGTTTTCCTCCTGAAACTCCTGAAATATCTTTTCCCAACCTGTTTTTTTTTAAATTTCTTCTTCATAGAACTTTTCACTTTTTAAAGTATTAGCCAATTTCAAATGCAGATCAGCAATGTAGTTACTTTTGGAGGTTATTCCTCAGTGGATGTGTGAGAAAAACAATGACATTTTCAGAGAGTGTTGTCAAGCAAATATCTTAAATCCCACCTTTGTCTTTGTTGATAGCTGACTGCCCAGAGGTTTGTTTCCCACAAAGGACCTATCAATACTGAGGAAAATGTCTCCTGGTCCAGGACTTCAAGTCATGAAGGTAAGGTAAACTGGTTTGGGCGGTCCTTTTTTTTGCTTGCTGACTCATCATTTCTGAAATGAAGCTCTTGAACTATCCCCACTTACCTTTCTTTACAAATGTCACCAGTCCCAAACCCCATCATCTTTTGCTGGAGTTTTCCTCCCAAAATCGTCTCTAAGACTATTCTCAACTCTCAATTTTAAGGCCCAGTCAGCAGACCAGACAGTGCTCCTGGGACAGCAGCTCTCCCCTGCTCCTGCATGGGTGCATTGGGCAGCTCTACTGTGCAGGAACACTGGGGCAGTTCTACTGCAGAGGAACACCGGACATACTACTGTACGGGAACAGGGCCAGCTGCTCCTGCGTGGACACACTGGGCAGTTACTACTGTACGGTTACACTGGAGTAGTTGCTACTGCAGGAGAACACCAGGGTAGCTCTTTTCTGCTCCTTCATGAGAACTCTGGGGCAGCTCTACTGCAGGGAAACACTGGGGCAGCTCTCCCTATTGCACCCTAGAGGGATTCTGTCACACCATTGTTTAAAGACTTTATCCTCTGGCCTACAAAACTATATATTTCTTCATGACTGTCTCCAAGACTATTCTTAAAATTGTCTCTCCCTTTTTTTTTTGTTTATTTTACTCTTAGATTCTTATTTAAATGCAACTTAATGCTTTTGTCTTTCTTACTTAAGAAAACTGGAACTGCCTGAGTAAGATCAAACCATCAAAAATCCCTGCAGAGATGGGGAAGAACACCTCTGACCATCACTTCTGAGGTGCTATGGGCAGTTGGTAGTATCTGAAGGAGCAGTGGGTTCTACCACTGGTAGAGCTTTCGTATCCAGTGGATGGCTCCACATCCTTGTACATATGTCAGCACTTGCTGCATTTAATGGGTTGATAAAAGCTGACATACAATTGAAAGGGTGTACTGATGTTTTATTTATGCTTTTAATAAATAAAGCTTGCCTGAAGATCAGAAAAGCAAAACAGTCAAGCCACTAGTAAAGTCTTACCTCTAGCAAGGCTGGCCGGCTGCTGACAAAATCCCGAGTCTCTGTCTTCTCGGGTCTTATGTTTCCTTTTAGTGCTGGGATTAAAGGCGTATGATACCCTAGTACTGGGGTTAAAGATGTGAGCCACTACCTCCTGGATCTGCTTCTGCATTGATCTTGTGTAGCCCACAAAATCTTGAACTCACAGAGATCCATCTGCCTTTGTCTCCCAAATCTTGGGATTAAAGGTGTCTGACACCACTGCCTAGACTCTAGTGGCTTTGTTTTACCTTCTGGTCTTCCAGAAAGTTTTATTTATTAAAACATAAATAAAATTTCACTATAGGAGGGAGACATG
Source organism: Alexandromys fortis (assembly GCF_014885135.2). Lineage (NCBI taxonomy): Eukaryota > Metazoa > Chordata > Mammalia > Rodentia > Cricetidae > Alexandromys > Alexandromys fortis. Next base: position 5,306,109 of record NW_026067930.1, read on the forward strand.
TCATAGAGTTTATGGAGGAAGTTGGAGGGGTAAATTTGAGGTAAATATGGTTATATTTCATTATGCCTACATATAATAAGGAAACTGTTTAAAAATATAGACCTTGGAGTCAACTATACCTGGTTTTAGCTACTGAACTACAGGTGTGCTTAGAAGGGCCCCAGCTGCTTCTGTGACAATTCTGTTACCACAGAGGGATGACACTAATAGTATCAACTTCATAGCACTTTTGTGAGAGATTTATAATTTACCATATGTAAGGCGTTTAGCATAATGCATGGCAGATGGTAAATATTCCATAAATGTTAGCTATCTTTATAACAAATGCATGAATTGATGAATTAATAATTCTGGCAAGGATGGTGGCATTTTAACAAAGTGCTAGGTTGTGGGGAATTTTGAGACAGGTTGGAAGTGTTGAGGTGAGTGCGATGAAGCGTATCCAGATGCCCCTTGGGGTGAATCTCCCAGATGAAAACCCGACAGTCCAAGTAAGCTGCAAGCTATAGTTGTGGAGAGGCGGCGGCGACATTGGCAATGAGTGTTAATGCACACCTGCTCTTGCAAGGTGGCCCCGTTCCAAGTGGCGAGGTGGAAATTGTTGGTTTTGAAGCTGAAACATGGAAGAGAACTTATCCGTGCCTGCTGCCAGTTTCTGTGCTGCCTTCTTATGAAAAGAAGTGATTCCCGGAATCCTATGAAGGGGCAGGCTATAGCTGTTCAGCGAGGTGAGACAAGGTGACAGGTAACTTAAAGCCTTGGTTCTCGGAAAACCCTACATACAGGATTTGAGCTGGGCGTGGTGGTTGCGGCTTGATTTCAATACGGACCATTGTAAACACAAACACCCCCCTTTTGTTAAGGGGGGTAGATTCCACAAAGTCCCATGGCCATCCTTGTCATGGAGCGAAACTTTCAGTCTTGTTCAACAAACTGCTGCGCACCAACTGAGAAGCTTGTCATCCCCAGGTGTTCTGTTAAAAAACATACAAGTTGTATTATTTTTACTCTGAATATGCTCACAAACTAGAATTAAACAAATTATTCTAACTACCCATACCTTGAAGAAATGCCTTAAAGAAATGCAAATGTATGCCAGGACAGAATAAAGCAAGCATTCATGTCCATATGTAACAAGGAAAGGTTAAAAAGTTATAAAACTCAGTTGCTAAGAGTCTAGGGTGTGACTAATTTCCCGCCCTGGTCCTGGGCAGAATTCAGGTGGCGGTTTGGTGACATAGACAACAAGACTTAACTTTACATTCATTTTGAACCTAGAACTTCCTTTTTTAAAGTTTACATCATGCTATATGCACTCAAAACACAGAGATGTGCAGCTATTTGTCTAGAAAATGCTTGAGGCCTGTGCTTTATTTACTAACAAGGCTGGAATAAATATACCAATAAATATGTATTTATTACTGAGTTATACAACACACATGGATGACATATAATATAATAATTATAGATGATGAAGGATGTGTTAAATTGATGTATCAGAAAATATTTAGTACGATTCTGTAACATGTTAAGATAAGAATTATGAAGCACAAGTTATGCTGAATGTCAATTTACATATGCTGAATTTCTGTACATCAATATTCATATTTGAAATGATAGTTTCCAATATGAGTATTCTGAAACGTGAGGCTCTTATTAAGTGATTATAGATACAGAAATTCTGCACTAATTAGTGTACTTATAAAAGTCACCCAAGACAGTTCCCTTGTTAATTTTGTCAGGTGAGGTGAGGACAAGGAAATCTGAACAGAGAAGTAGACTTCCATCACATGCTGAAGGTCAGGTCTTTGATTTTCAACTTCACAAAACTATGAGCAATATGTTTTTTTGTCATCACCCAATCTATTGTGTTTGGTAGAGATTCCAACCCAATGCATTTTGGCACCAATGTTAGAAAATTTAACAAATGTCTTTTAGAATTAAACATGTCATAAATGTGAACTGTTTGCTTCTGCATACCATGTATATTATAATAGAGACTCTTAAGCGGAGGACAGAAATTGGAATGGGTGCCTTATGGTTGTCATATTTTAGCTGAGTTTTAAAGGGTAGATAGGATCAAAACTTAAGTGTAAAACATGTGTCTGAGTTAGTCAATATCCCTAGGGTTCAATACTAAATTCCAATACATTCATAGACATTAGGAACATCACTTGAGGATTTTGTAAAAGTAAGTTTGAGCCTGCTCAGCTATGTCTTTAATTGGATAACTTGGGCAAATTGATTAAGTCCTCCCGTCTTTAAAAAATGAAATTACACTTATTGCCAACACTCTGTATGGTGATGAAATGTTGACTTGATGTTTCTAAAGCTGCTCACACAACTTCTACAGCAGTTGTTCTCAGCCTTCTTAATGATGTGGCCCATTAATACAGTTCCTCATGTTGTGGTGAACTGTAACAAAAATAACATTATATTTATTGCTACTTCATGACTGTAATTTTTCACTGGTGTGAATTTTAATGTAAATACCCGTGTTTTCCAATGGTGTTGGGTGACTCTTGTGAAAATATCATCCTCCAAGGAGTGGAGACCCATAGGTTGAGAACCATTATTCTGCAGCAAGTACTACCCAGCTCCTGGTGACTGTTGCTACAGTGTAGGGGATGGCACTATAGACTCTAGGACCTGTAACTGGACGTGCCTATTCTACCTGGAAGTCCCCAAATGACCATTCTGAGACTTAGTATTAATTATAAACTGTTTGGCCAAGAGTTCAGGCTTCTCTACATATAAATCATCCCATTTCTCATAATCTGCACATGGCCATGTACCCTGTGGCTTACTGGTAATACTCTGGCATCATACTCCTCCAGTGGCTCCTGGAGTCTCTCGACCATGCCTTCATCTCTTTCTCTTGGCTTGGATTTTTCTCCTAGCTATATTTTGCCCTGCTATAGACCAAAGCAGCTTCTTTATTAAGCAATGGTAATAAAATATATTCACAGCATGTGGATGGGGCATTCCACGTCATCTTCATAAAAACGCTGGTTTGTCCAGTAGCCAGACAGAATAGAATCAGGTGAGAAATCCAAGTAAAGATAAAGGGAAAAAGAAAGCAGAGTTTGGGAGACACTAATAGTTGTGGGAGAAGCAATATGTGAGGTAACATGTCACAAGCCTCATGGTAAAATATAAAATAATAGACGTGTGTTAATTTAAAAGTAAGAGCTAGTTAGTAGAAAGCCTGAGCCATTGGCCAAACTTTTATAATTAATATAAGCCTCTGAGTGTTTATTTGGGAACTGGTGGGTGAGAGAGAAACCTCAAGTTACTACAAGGATCTGGCTACACTCTTTACTTAATATCTCTGGGACCTTGATGAATTCATTTAACCTCAGCTGCTTTATGTACAAAATTGGAGAGTGAATGATAGCCACTCCATTCCTTTGCTTAAGCAGGATACGAAAGCATAAATGACAGTCTATTGAGTGATTCATGGATGGGCAGTGACTAGGAGGGTCTGTTAATGGAACAGGTATATTAACATTCATAAGTGATTTGTAGGAATGGGTAGGCAGCAGATTTTGGAAAGTGCTGACAACTTTATATGTACTGCTTGCATAAGAACTCCTAACCTCAAGGGTTCACTCTGTGACCACTGCCATATCAGGCCAGTACAGTTCTTCCTCATTAAACCAGATTTTCCCAGGAACTAGCTCATGATTAGGCATGATGCTGCATCCTGCATGGTGCTTAGGAGACCACTATCCTCACAATAAGTTCATAACACTTCTGTATAAAAAACAAAGGGGAGAAATCTCAGGAATTCTTAGATTCCAAGTGTACAAATGCATTCTGCAGGACCTGTGGTAAAGTTTTCTCTGCACTGGCTGAAGTGTACAATGCATGCAATGCTATTTGGTCATCCCCTTGGTTTGATACATAGTTTTGACTTCTAGGTAGTTCTTCCTGTTTAAAACCAAGAATCAGTGGTCAGTTTCATTATTTTTGCTTGAAGTCTACTGTTTTCTTCTAGGATCACCCTATAGATGAAGCTCCTTCCAGCCACATTTCTGCATAAAATATTTTTTCTATAAGTTACAATACTTTATCAACTTCTGTTTATACCATATGTTTCCCAGGCTTGGGAGAAAATAGTGGTTAAGAGAGTAGACTTGTGGAAGGGACTGCTTGGTCTCTCAGTGCTTGCTATGATGCTTCTTGGTCTGGCCTATTTATTTCTCATTCAGGAACTAGGAATGTCATACTGCCTGCTTTGGTGGGAAACATGGAGGATGGATCTGACAATTCACTGAAAGTCTTCAGAGTGGCTCATGGGCCTGGTGCTGTCATGCGTTGCTACTAATTTTCCTAGACATTGACATCTCCTGTTTCCTAGGCATACTCAGGAAAGGAAAATTCCATTTCTCATGTAGAAGACATTCATTCCAGGAGAAAGTAAATGCAGGAATATACGGAAAGTGATTCAGACACGTCTGAAGTGGGAGGCACACCTGTATTAGGCAAAAGGCTAGTCATGTTCTTTCCAAAGAACACTTCTCCAGGACCACGTTCTACATAGGTCTTTTTCCTTGCACCCTGTTTACTCTTGCACCTTGTACCTCACAGTCAGATGAGCCAGAGGTTTCTGCTGCTTAATTTTCCTTCCAATGCTGCACGTCAAGTCAAGTTAAGCAAAGCATAAGGATTCATAAGGAGAGAGCAGTGATCTGGGACCGGATGATGATAAAAGATTATGAATATATGTGGAAGGTTGCTCCACGGTAACCTGCTGCTTTCCAATACTCGCGAAATAGTCATTTCCAAGGAAACAGGTGTTGGATCGCAGCAAGGTGGAAGGCTGATACTAGCCCACACAGTTTGGGGCTGCAGGCTACTGTGTTTATTTCTCACTAGGGTGCTGTCAGCTAGTGAAGCACTGGCCTGGAGCCACCCTTGCTGCCTGCAAGACTCTAGAGCATTCAGATGAGGGCCTTTGCTATAACTGAGGTGGGCCATCAGAGGTGGTTCTGAGTGCAGAAAAAGAACACAGATGCCAAGAAGAAGATTGGTTACTAGCCTGTAAATAAGGCTAGTAAATAAGGCTACTAAATAAGTGCCAGTTTCTGTGGCTCCTTCTGTAATTTTGGATGAAGTCCAGCTGAGTCTCTACCTGTCAGAGGCCATTGAGTCAAGGTTCTCTGGGAAAGGGTGGGAGATGCTGCAATTGCTTAGTTAAACTATGAGCTCACTCTCAGTCCCTATAGGCCATGGAGAAATGAAAGAAGGGGTGAAGACCCCTCCTTATGTTGTGTTAATAGAGTGATTGGGGGTTTATTTTCTCTGATCTTAGTTCTTAGCGCCACATCTTCCCTTTGAAACTCAATTTTCTGAACTCCTTATCTTCTAATTTCTTCCTGAACAAAAGTGGGGATAATAGTAGAATAAAACCATTCAATACATGCATAGGATTTGGAATGGTGCCTGGTGTTTGTGAATGAAGGTGATGATTGGTATTTTAATATTGTGTGTGTGTGTGTGTGTGTTTGCCTATGTATGCAAAGGCTTAAAGTATTATATTCCTTGCTTCTGCAGTTTCAGGAGGTTCTGAGCCTCCCAATGAAAGTATAGGGAATTAACTCAGCTCCTCCACAAAAGCAGTAAGGGCTCTTAACTGCTTAGCCATCTCTCTAGCTTTATTATTATTATTATTATCATTATCATTATTATTATTATTGTCATTGTTGTTGGTATTTGAAATGGGATCTTACCATCTAGTCCATTCTGATCTTGAATTCAGTATGTAGTCTAGGCTGGCCTTGAAGTCATAGCAATCTTTCTGCTTTGGCATCATCAGTGCTGAAATTTATAGGAATTCATCACCATGCTTGACTTAGTGGAGGCTTTTGTGTCACCTAAAAGGCCCATGGAATAAAAATTTGCTTCCTATTGTGGATCTTTTGGGAAGTGGTGGGTTTTTTAAAAACACATTTATATTTGTTGTGTGTATTTGTGTGTCTGTGTGAGTATGTGCTATGTGTGTGCAGGTTCTTGTGAAGCAAGAAGAGGGTATGGGATCCCCTGGAGCTGGAATTACAGAGAGTTCCCCTAAGAACTAAACTTACATTCTCTGGAAGAACAGCAAGTACCCTTAACTGCTTTGCTATTTCTCCATTCTAAATTTAAGCTCAGTGGGAATCATGCTTTTCTTTTTTCTCTGGTCAAGAGGTGAATTTTACTCCACTTTACAAGGAGTCCTTAGGTTGAAGGCTGGTCTTCTGTCTACACTGGATATTCATGGTTTCAGTGCAGTTCATACCTCACCCCCTCTAGTGCTGATTAGTCCCAAACCTTGTTCTGGCTTCTGCATTGAATTATCTATAATTCCTTTTGGAACCACACTCCAGCCTCTTACAATAAGAAGTAAGCATAAAGTAAATGGTGACTTGATTTTTTTCAGGCCACTTTCGTAGGGTTGGTACTGACCATAGTGGGTCCTCCCACAACAATTGTCAATCAAGCAATTGACTCACAGACACACCCACAGGCCAAACTGATGGAGGAAATTCCTCGGTTTAGTTTCCTTCTTTCCAGGTGACTCTACTTTGTGTCAAGTTGACAATTAAAGCTAAGGAGAACTCTCTCTGTTCCCTCTTCCACATTGTGACCTAGATCTTGATAGGGTAGTGTCAAGAGACTCCCCAGCATGATCCACCCATGAAGGTCATCTCCATTTCAAGCTCTCTTTTTGAAGTTACACTCTCTTCACGTGGGGGAAATGATGCTGCCCTTAGAGGCTCACTTTTTCCAATTGGCCTCCTATCATTAGGTTCTGTGGCCCTTCTTTGAGAAAAGGAAAATCAATATCTTTAGAAAGCATGAGTTTGTATCTTCATCATTTCTGCTTATTTCAATGAAACTTACCTAAGAAGTTAGAGAGCACAAGAAATACTATGTGTGGATCCTGCTCTGTTACCCAGGTCTAGTCCCTCTGCCTGCTTCTTCATGCCATAAGTTCTGTGAGGACATTGGCCTCCTCCTGATGCTCAACACGGGATCTAAAATGACTACAGCCACATCAGACAGGACGAGCATTCAGCTGATACTGAACATAAAATCCTCTTCTTCTCTGTACTTGTTCTGTGTTCTACCTTCCATTCCACTTGGTAACTTCGCTGTTAAGACAAACAACACACTGAGGTTGATTCCCATGCTACCTTACATCCCTAAATTCTTCAGACTTACAATTTAGACAATCTTTCTCACGTTCAGGTTTTTTTATCTATTGAGTATATTACTTAAATATCTAGGGAATTGTAATTTAATATTTCACTTGGGAGGTATTATACCAGAGGGCAGCTGTTGATACCTGAACAGAATACAAGTACTATAGGAACCAGGAAGGCACAAGAACCCTTACACAAAGAAGCACAGAATCTGGCTATGATCATTCCTGTAAAGCAAAGCAGGGCCTTCTCGGTCTGGTCTATGTCTCCTGGCAGTTCTTGCACTTCTGGTTTAGTTTCAGAAGCATGGATCATACCAGTTTCCAAGAAACAGCAGGGATGGTTGCCATAAAGAGTTTTACGTGTGAAACAAAAAAAAAGGATAGTTCTTGATATATTTCAAATCTTGAGGTGAGAAATGAACATGATGGTTATGAGTGTGGAGGCTGCTTCTAAGAAATAAGAAACTGAAGCGTAAAGCCAAAACACCTTTTGCAAAGTTAGAAATAACGCTGCAGGCAGCTTTTGCAAAGGAGGAAAGAGATGTGGAAGTGAGAGGTGTTCTGCTATTAAAAAAATGCACTATGGGGTTGCACATGTCAAGGCTCAAGGTTTTCCTAGTTTCTTCTACCTAAAAGTTTACAATTTCCATTGTTTTCGAGTCTATCATATGTAGAGATATTAAAATTCTAGTTCATATTCTATCTCTACATATGAATGCACAGATATGCTTAACTCTAGAATATGTGCATTATTTTTGCCATTACTGTGACCAAACACCTGGCAAGAAACCACTCAATAGAGGAAGGGTTGATTTGGGCTCTTGTCTGAGGTAGGATTGTTCCTTCTGGTGGAGAAGGCAGGGTAAAAGGAGTGTGGAACACTGTCTTCAGTAGGGAAGTAGAGTGAAAGAAACAGAATGAATTTCTTCTTTTGTATTAGGTCTAGGATTACACTCTGTAAGATAACACTGACCACATTAAGGGTATGTCTTCTCTCCTTGACTAAACCTCTGTGGAAACATCAGTGTACATATGCCAGAGGTGTGTCTCCCAGGGAACTCTAAATCTAGTCAAGATAGCGATGTAGATTAAAAATCGTCTTATGTTTTCTGACTTTATAATAATCATGTAATAGATGGAAATGGAAGCTCAGAAACCAAAAATTGTAAAGCACCTGCCTTTACTTAGCATGCATTACAATATCTCACTCATTAGACTAACATAGTGTGGAGGTGAACGAGAACTCACGGTAGATGACAAAAATAAGTTATCTTTGGAGAAGAGGTGTGAATAGAGCAAGATGACGCCTTCTAAAACCACTGAGTGTAACATCACTGGAGTTAAAGCAGGGGTGTGATAACCAAGATAGCTTATAAAGTTATGTTCTATAATTTAACTTTGTGTACAGGTCAAAAATAAATCCCTCTGGTGGACCGGAAAGTGCAATTTGTACCTTTTCATCTTTTCCGCCTCAAAGACTACAAGTTCCCTGAGAGCAAGGAAGGAAATACTGGGTCTTTCTGCTGCTCCCTTCAGCATTCTGGTCTGGCTCTCTACCATCTGCCCTGCCTTGTAGCAAGCACTATGAATCAGTGGATGTTGTGACTTTTGATATTTCTTACTTCCCCAGCTTTATCCAGGCTGTGCTCTACTCCCAGAGTATTTACTGCACCAGTTTCATCCCCACTACTCTCCTCTCTCCTATTCGGCTGTCCTAGACCTGCTTCAGTTTCCACGTGACTTATCTAGATTGAACACTCACTGATATACTCGAGGTTGCTTAGAGATTTGTCTCATGGGAGATCATATGCACCTTTTATATCATGTACAGAAGCATATTCATATACATACTATGTTGTTGACTCCAGATAAGCACTCTACAAAGTTTGGGTGAATTCATAAAAATATGGATCCAGGGTTTTGACTTTCTCAGAACTTGCTTATGGCTTTTATTGGATCCAACTCTTTAAGTGTTCTTGCTCTCTTCTAGATGTCTGTGTCTTGATTAATTCTGTAGTCAAGACCCTAAGGCACTGTCATAGGAGTGTAGACATAACCCCAGCAAAAGCGATTCTACCTCTTCTGCCTTCTCAAAATGGTGGAACCCTTCCCTGGCTCCATCTCTGAAGCCTCCTTGACCCACAGAGGATCTCCATGTTTCTTTCTGTGCTTTTCTACCTGTGTTAAGCTGTCTCTGCCTTAGTTTTTACATTTACTTTTACCTTGAGGGAAAGACAGAAGAAGATTCTCCCCCCTTTTCTCACAGGCACAGAGCAGACTCTGGACATGATGAAACGACTGTGCCAGGGCCTGAAGTCATCCTCAAGCTCTTAGCATCCAACTGTACATTCAGAAAAACAGGGGCCCTAAGCAGTTTCCCGTCTTCTCACTAGAACACAGGTTCAGTTCATTTAGGTTCAGTGGGGGAGAGAAAGAAACAAACAAAAAATAATAGAAAATTTCAGAAATGCAAATAGCTTATATCCAGAAGTTGCTTTGTCAACATTACAGTACTTTGTACAATCCTTCTTTATTGACCAGAGACAAGCATAGTGCCCGGAGAATGCCATTGCCCTTATTCATTTTCCCTTATGGTAAGGGCTTCTTAATATTTGCATGCTTTTTATTTTGGAAATTGATAGTTTATCTGTTTATTCTCTAATTATTAAGAATAAGTAATGATATATTAATTTACATGCAAATGGATGGATCTAGAAAACATCATATTGAGTGAGGTAACCCAGAAAGAAAAAATAATATGTACTCACTCATAAGTGGCTATTAGACATAAAGCAAAGAAAAATCAGCCTGCAATTCACAATTCCAGAGAACCTAGACAACAAAAAGGACCCTAGAAGAGATATATGGCTATAATCTACATGGGAAGTATAAAAAGACAAGATCTCCTGAGTAAATTGGGAATGTGGGGATCATGGGAGAGGGCAGAGGGGGAAGAGGGAATGAAGGGAGGGGGACAAGAAAATTATATAGTTCAATAAAAACAATTTAATAAAACTTAAAAACCTCAAAATATGTAAAAGAAAGTGTATTTCCAAAGAAAACATGCGAGAATCCATGAGGCTCAGAGAAAGTGTTCACTGAAGTTTGACCATGAGCTCAAGCTTGTGAATCTTTGATCTATACTGTCTCTCACTGCCTTTTATCAAACCCCTTTCTTGTCCCTCAAAGACTGTATGCTGTGTGAACTATTGACATGAACAGCTAGCATGGACTGTGTCACATATCCAAAAGTAGGCAGCACAAAATTCTTTATGGAGGAAAAAGGGACACAAAGTTGTGTGGGTATGGAAAGAGATGGAGGAAAGTCAAAATGATCAAAATATATTGTATGCAATTCTTAAAGAATTAATAAGAATGAGAAAAATAAGACAACAGGCATTAACTAGTTAATTGTGGTATATTTTCACTTTATGATTTTAAAAATTTCTATTTTTAACACTTAAAATTTTTTCTCTGAACATTCTGTTGTTTGTGTGAGTTAATAACCATGAATAATCAAGGTTAACAATTCCTATTGTTCCCCATTTTCTCAAACTATCATAGGCTTATTACTTCGGCAACTTGCTTTTTTTTTTTTAAAATGCCTTCTTACTACTAAGTTCTCAATATATTTTAAAAACTCACTTATGGCATGCTTTCAACATTTTAGGAACAAATATTCAAATATAAAAAAATAAGACACCATGGACCTTATTGAGCAAGCGTCCATTTTGTATGATTGAGTATCTTTTGGGTTTATGCCCAAGAGTGGTATTTGTGGGTCTTGAGGTAGATTGATTCCCAATTTTCTGAGAAACCACCAAACTGTTTTCCAATGTGGCTGTACAAGTTTGCACTCCCACCTACAGTGGAGGACTGTTTACCCGACCCCCACATTCTCTTCAAAATAAGTTGTCCTCAGTATTTTTGATCTTAGTCATTCTGATAGGTGTGAGATGGTATCTCAAAGTTTTTTTTATTTGTTTTTCCCTGATGATTAAGGATGTTGGACAATTCCTTAAATGTCTTTTAGCCATTTGAGATTCTTTTCCTGAGATTTCTCTGTTTAGCCCACTACCTCATTTTTAATGGGATTATTTTGCATTTTGATGTCTAATTTCTTGAGTTCTTTGTCGAGATCAGTCCTCTGTCAGGTGTGGGGTTTCCCATTTTGTAGTCTTTTTTTTTTCCTCTCCATGTCCTTTGCCTTACAGAAGCTTTCAGCTTCAGGAAGTCCCACTTATTGATCTGTGCTACTGATGTTATATTTAGGAAGTGGTTTCCTCTGCCACTTGTTCAAGGCAACTTCCCACTTTTTCTTCTATCAGGTTCTATCAGGATTTATGTCGAAGTACTTAATCCATTTGTACTTGAGTTTTGTGCATGATAATGAATATGAATCTATTCGCCATCTTCTATATGTTGATATCCAGTCATGCCAACACAATATGTTAAAGATGCTTTCCTTTTTCCATTGTGCTGTTTTGCCTTCTTAGTCAAAAATCAGCTGTTCATAGGAGTGTGTATTAATGTCAGGGTCTTCAATTTGGTTCCATTTCTCTAGGCCCTCCATATGTGGGAGACAGTGGTAAAGTTTGAGCGATCTGAGAGGCCCCTGGCAGCAGGACCAGGATCTATACCTACAGCATGAGCTAGCGTGTTGGAGCATATATTCTATGGTGGGATGTCATGCTCAACTTTAATGCTGGGCAGAGGGATTTGGTCCTGTCCCAATTTAATGTGCCAGACTTTGTTGACTCTAAATGGGAGCCCTTATCCATTGGGAAGAGTAGACGGCAGGGGTGGGCTTAGGGTAGGGACGGGTAGGTGAAGAACTGTAGTTGAAGTATAAAATGAAATTTTAAAAATGTATATGTTTATATAAAAAGAGAGAGAAACCACACACATCTCAAAAAGAATAAGATGCATTGTTATGTTCAATTTGTTAATGGTGACAACACTTGCAAAATAAATCCATATGCACGGAGACAGATTGGCAGTCTTACAAGGTTTCTGCTAAGTAGTTATTACTATTATTTACATCGTATAGTTAATGATTGTAAGACATTGAGATGTAAAATAACGTGTCTAGGGTCACATCACAAGGGAAGATGAGAGCAAGCCTCAGCCGTCGCAAGACCAGGCTTGTCATCTGTTAACTCCTCCTAGACAGTGCTGTGGCTACCCTAAATACAGTGAACTTGTTTGGAGCTGGAGAATAACTAAACACTGAGATATTAATACAAATCATCAAAACAAATTCTAGGTGGGCATAACCCACAGAAGAGACTCAAAGTTGGGTGTATAGAGAATGTGCAGAAAGAAGAGATGGTAGAGAACACTCTAAAAAGGAGTGTCGGGGCCAGAATATAAAGTCTTGAAGATCATGCTAAGGATTTTTAACTTTTCCTGGAGACAATAGGAAGTCATTTGGAGATATGCAGGAACAGAAACAATGGATAGTTGTAATTGTGGTTTCATATCAATTCCAGTTCTCTAGCCAAAACAAGGGTCATCTTTTCCAAGGTAGAAGATTTAGGCATGAGGATCAGAAGATGATTCTGAGAAGCATGGGATATGGTAGATTTTGACTATTTGTTAATTTCATTTGAGAAAGTATTTGTCAGAAAATAAATTGGGGAGTTCGAAGGCAGTATTAATAGTTGAGTGGGGGCTGCTTAATGAACAGATTTGGTTGAAGAACAGAGATGAATAAATTAGCATGGAGCAATCTGCACTTGTCTACACAAAGAGATCACTCTTTGTGCCCCTTAGTGTCTAGGTGAGTGGTCAGATCATTTTCACAAACTCTTTTTATCCTAACAAGAACTCTAGGGTGGAGAAACCTTGTAGATAAAAGGTGATTGGCAACCTTTCCAATTGGATAAGAGTGGCACTTGAATCAAGGAACACAGGAAACACAAGGTAATCTAGGTATGGAAGACATATAAAATCATTTGATCAAGTTACTACTCATAAACAATATCTCAAGTCTTGCATAGAAATTAAAGGAAGTTCTTGGGGGAGGGTAGATAGGTACTTAGTGTCACGTTATAGAATATAAGTAGAAGCTTTACTTTTTCCTTACCTCCCATTCTTCATCTTTCTCCTTCTCCTCCTTGTGCTCCTCCTCCTCCTCCTCCTCCTCCTCCTCCTCCTCCTCCTCCTCCTCCTCCTTCTTCTTGCCTATAGAACAGACAGGACAGATTGTTGATGATGTGGTCTTTCCTGTTCGTCTGCACTAAGGTGTGGTTGTCATCACTCTGTCCTTTGCTTGCCTTCTTCATGAACCCTTCTCTGACATTCTCCTATATCCAATTGTCCTACAGCTCTACTCTTCGGATTTCAAAGGAATTTTTTTTTCTGTCCATTTTTATCCATTGATGAAAGTTAGTTCTCATCCAATCTTTAAAAAACATTGTGTGTGTATTTGTCTGTATTTATGTATGTGCATAAATTGTATGCCTGGTGTCTACAGAGTTCGTAAGAGGGTGTCATATCATGTGGAATCTGGGTTATAGACAGTTGCAAGAGACTTTGTGAATGCTAGGAATAAAAACTGTGTTTCTCTGATAATAACAAGTATTCTCAATTCCAGAGTTGTCTCGCTGGCCCCTACTTTTTGTGTTTCTTAAGTAATTTTTTAAGTTAGATACCTTTTTACTTATTTTTAAAATTCATTTTAAATGTTTTTTTATGTTTTCCCAGTTTCCACTCCCTCACCTCCTCTCATCCCTCCCTATACCCTCCACCCAACCACCATCTACTCCTCAGAGAGGGTAAGGTACATTGTTTAGGGAATGTTCAAGGCCCTCCCTACTATATCAAGGCTAAGCAAGTTATCCATCCAAAGAGAATAGGTTTCCAAAAAGTCAGTATAAGAAAAGGGATAAATCCTGGTGCCACTGCTAGTGGCCCCACAGTCTGCTTCAGCCATACAATTGTTACTCACATTCAGAGGGACGAGTTTGGACCCATGCTGGTTCCTTGCCTGTCCAGATGGAGTTGGTGAGCTCCAATTTGCTCAGGTAAACTATTTCAGTGGGTGTCTCCATCATGGTCTTGACCTCTTTGCTCATACTCTCACTTCTCCCACTCTTCAACTGGACTTTGGGAGATCAACCCAGAGCTCCACTGCGGGTTTCTGCCTCTGTTTTCATCAAGTTCTAGATGAAAGTTCTAGAGCAATATTTAAGATATCCATCAGTCTGATTACAGGGCAAGGTCAGTTTGGGCGCCATCTCCTCTATCTCCTCTATTGTTTAGGGTCTTATCTGAGGTCATCCTTTTGCATTCCTGAGAATTTCTCTAGTGCCAGGTTTTTTGTAGGCCTCATAATGGCTCCCTCAATCAAAATATCTCTTTCCTTGCTCTCATCTTTGTACTTTCTCCATCTTGACTATCCAATTCCCTCAAGTTCTCCTCCCACTCCCCTTCTCCCCTAATCTTCTCTTTTTATCCTCCCTTTCCCCCCTCCCCTTGCCCAATTTTGTCAGGAGATCTTGTCTTTTTACCCATTCCAGGTTGATCTATGTATATTTTTCTTAGTATTCACCTTCTTTCTTAGCTTCTCTAGGATCATAAACTATAGGCATAATATCCTTTGCTTTACAGCTAGTATCAACTTATGAGTGAGTATATGTCATGTTCATCTTTCTGGGTCTGAGCTACCTCACTCAGGATGGTTTTTGCTAGTTCCATCCAACTGCATGGAAATTTCAAGATGTCATTGATTTTAACTGCTGACTAGTACTCCAATGTGTAAATGTGCCACATTTTATTTATCTATTCATTTGAGGGGCATCTAGGTTTTATCCAGGTTCTGTCTATTAAAAATAATGCTGCTATGAACATAGTTGGACAAATGTCCTTGTAGTATGACTGAGCATCTTTTGGGTATATGCCCAAGAGTGGTATTGCTGGGTCCTGAGGCAGGTTGATTCCCAATTTTCTAAACTCAAGTCCAAGTGGCTTAAAGACCTCAATATAAATCCAACCACAGTGAACCTGATAGAAGAGAAAGTGGGTAGTAGCTTTCAATGCATGGGCACAGGGGACCATTTCCTAAATATAACACCAGTAGCACAAACACTGAGAGCAGCAATAAATAAATGGGACCTCCTCAAACAGAGAAGCTTCTGTAAAGCAAAGGACACAGTCAATAAGACAAAAATGCAGCCTACTGAATGAAAAAGATCATCATCAACCCCACATCAGACAGAGAACTGATTTCCAAACTGTATAAAGAATTCAGGAAATTAGACATCAAAATTTCAAATAACCCAATTAAAAAAATGAGGTGCACAACAGAATTCTCAACAGAAGAATATCAAATGCCTGAAAGACCCTTAAGAAAATGTTCAACATCCTTAGCCATCAGAGAAATGCAAGTCAAAACAACTCAGAGATACCATCTTATACCAATTAGAATGGCTAAGATAAAAAACACCAATGAAAGCTTATGCTGGAGAGGATGTGGAGTAAGGGAAACACTCCTCCATTGTTGGTGGGAATTCAAACTTTCAAACTCATACAACTCTAGACACTATTTTATATACTATAGTATTAGCAATGAGCAACAGAAAATAGTTCACCAACCTTACCAATACCCTTTTCTGTGAACGCTATTGTTTCTTGTGTTAACAATAAGACATAGGTCTATAGTCTTTGCACATAAGCATCCCAGTGGGGCACATGGCATCTTGAACTTTCTTATCTAAATATTTATATTTGTATCTTATTTCTTCATCTTCCCACACAGGTATTTGTCCCTGTGAATTGATAACCTGAGATTAATGCCCATTAAATGCTTTTTAAGTTTAAGATTTGATACTTAAAAATGAGTTAGGAAAAATGAGTTAGAATTTAGCCATAGTGGTCTGGAAAGAGTTGACCAGGCAGCAAATTGTCGTGTCTATGAATATCTCCGAATTTTATGTCCACTGGTGGCTCCCAGCATCTACTGCATAGAAAGCAGGTATGATGTGAAGCACTGCAGTGAATAGAATGTCACAAACCTGCACACTGAGAGACCCATCTGGTCCTAAATTGAGGCACTATGAATGAGAGATGATATGCTTAGATGTTCCTTAATAGCCATCTTCCTCTGGACTCAATCCGGAGCGTTAGCAAAAAACAAATTCTAGCATAGATTTCTATGTATTTGTATATTTTATATACACGATTGTCCTTTTACACAGGATAATATATCAAGCCTCTTTTCTTTGCTTTTTTTAAATTGAAGAAAAAATTATGTGCATTGGTGTTTGACCTACATATATGTCTGTTGGGGATGCCTGATTCTCTGGAACTAGTGTTAGAGACAGTTGTGAGCTGCAATGCGGATGTTGGGCACTGAACCTGGGTCCTCTGAAAAAGTAGCCAATGCTCTTAACCTGTGAGCCAACTCCAAATTCCTGCCTCTTAGATGACTCAATTGTGGAAGAGATGTCATACTTTCTGTTAATGACTCTTACAAAAGAAGAGTCACACCATGGTCTGGAAAGTAGGTCTTAGATTCCTCCTGCTATAATAACTTTAGACAACTAACCTTGTCTTGTTGCAGAGCAGAGTTCTATCTGAATAAGCCAAGTCTTTTTGGTGGCTGCAATTATTAAGCATTATTATTTATTAAACATGTCAAATTTTAACTGACAATGCTCTATATAAGAAAACAAAGAAACCATTTACTTTATTTCCGAGGCTATACAGTGTTTAATGAGCGCTCAAGTCCCATTTGCATATATTTTGATACTTATCTTGTGGTGCAAACATGTTAGTCTCCTAGATCAGCAACAATACAGCTGAGGATTTCTGAGCCATCTGCTGAACAATTCCCTTGTTTTCTTCTCTTACCTCTGATTTATTTTATGTGTATGAGTCACTGCTGCTTCTTGGAGGTTGGATAAAACTCCATGAGAGATGTCAAAAGTACAATCAACAGGCATAGTGTGGAATGTTCTCCCCTAATGTGAGCTGCAGAAAGCCTGTGCGTCTGAAGCGTGGGATGGCATCTCTCCTGTGTACCATCAGGTCCCAGCTTTAAATCTGCAACAAGGAAGAGCCAGTGTTATGTGTGCAAGGGCAGTGTGTTCTTAGTCTTACAACTGTGTCAAAGAAGGAGGTCAAATAGTCATTGAACGTACACATTCATAGAACTATGGGGCATTAAAATGCTACAATCCTTAAGGATATAATGTAAATTATTCTCTGAATGAATTACTAAATGGGGAGTAATAAAATGTTTCTGGAATCTGGAATCAATGTCTGAATTCAGAGAGATATTATAATCTTATTTTTTTTTGAGACAGGGTTTCTCTGTAGTTTTGGAGCCTGTCCTGGAACTAGCTCTTATATACCAGGCTGGCCTCGAACTCACAGATATCTGCCTCCACCTCCCGAGTGCTGGGATTAAAGGCATGCACCAGCACTGCTTGGCAGAGACATTATAACTTGTCATGGAACCCAGAACAGAAATTAAAAGGTAGAGTCCTAGCAGGAGGTGATGAGGCCACCCTTACAGGCTTGTTGTGACAGGAGTTGTTCCTTGGCTTTAAGGATGAGTTAGAAGATAATTATAGGCAATAAATATAAATTATGGATATGCAATATGAGGAGGCAACTGTATCAGAAAATCAGAAACAAACAAAAATCTTAGAAAGCCAAGACCTGGAAAGGTTCATTTGTACCATGGTGCCTGCTTTCCATGGTTCCCAGGATGAACATTAACGTTGAGACAAGGAAGAGCCCTCTGAACAGCAGTTTATAAAAGCTATAGTGGGTCAAAAAGGTCAAATGCTTCTTGTTTTACTATTATGACTATGGTTCAATTGCTTAACCGCAGGCATAGAAACACACATTAGGGCTCTTGTTTCAAAATAGTTTTTATATTTGGAGCGATCAAAATAGTCTCTGCCATTTCAGCAAAGACAGGAAAATGGATATATTTCCAGGTAGGAGATATTTGACTTTCATAAACCCAGCTGAGCTTTATCAGAAAGATTTGGTACTGAAATACTTTCAGTTAAGATAGGTGATAGCCAGAGGAAGTACTGATTTGAGAAAATCATAGACCCTGGTAAAATGCACATTTGGAACTGCCTTTCCTTTGAAGACATCTGCTTTTAAGACATGCTATTGAAGAGGAAGCACATTCCTGCCCCACACCATGGTGGACAGAGTGGGGCACAAAGATCCACATGCAGGCCCAGGGAGGACTGTCCTGGCTCCAAGGAGAAAGCATGGGCTTGCTTAGAACCTTGCAGCACTGTGCAGGAGAGCAAATGTGTGGTATATGTGTGGAAAGAAAGGACAGAAAGAGGGAGAGGGAGAGGGAGAGGGAGAGAGAGAGAGAGAGGCCTTCCCTTGCCCCAACCCCTCCCAAACTGCAGCACTCGGAAAAATGGGCCCTAACCCTGCCTGAGCAGCATAGTAGAATTGACCCAGTGGACAAGAGAATAGGTGAGCCAGCCCTGAGAGCATTAGACGGCACCACTTCCCTCATCTGCATTGCAGTGGTGTGGGCAAGGGAAAGATGCCCTCCCTTCTTGCCCCTACCACCTCCAGCTGTCAAGGGAGCTGACCTTCCCCTTTACCAGCTGCAGCACTCAAGAAAGCAGGCCTGAACCTCATCTGGGCAGCCCAGTGTGCTGTTGACAGGGGCACTGGTAAGATGACCCAAGGATGTGAGGTTGGGAGATCTGGCCACATTCTGCATCTTCCATATGGTGTCATGGGCAGGGGAGAGATGCATCCCTCCACCCTGCCCCTCTGTGCTTAAGGTGGGTGGGGGAGCTGTCCTTAGTTCGTAAGAGCAGAAGAGCTGTTCACGTCTCTCACTAGCAGCAACCCTCATGAAAGCAGGCTCTGCTCCTTGTCTGGACAGCACAGCAGACTGACCCTGTTGGTAGAGTCGCAGGTGCGCTGGCCTTAGGGTTTTGAGAGTAAGATAGTTGGCTCTATCTTGTTTGTCTGCCGTGGTATATGGTCATGTGTTGAAGTCATTGATTCATTTGGAGGTGAGTTTTGAGCTTTGTGCAGAGTGATAGATATGGATCTATTTTAATTCAGTACTCAGTTATTTAGGTGACCAATGCTATTTATTGAAGATGGTGTCATTTCTTCAATGAACATTTTCAGCTTTGTTGTAAAAAATTATGTGTCTATGGGTATTTGAATTTATGTTCATGTCTTCAGTTCTATTCCTTTGTCAGTATGTCTGTTTTATGTCAATACTATCTTGTTTTTATTCTTGTAGTTTGTAATTTATCTTGAATTTTATTGGTCAGTGTTGTTTTAGGGATCCTGGACTTTTTGTGTATTTCTCAATGAAGTTTAATATCTTTTCTTTTTCAATTTTTGTGATGAATTATGTTACACACACATTTCCTACATTCTTTAAACAAACACTAACCACCTTTATTATGTTTCGGATAACTAAAAACTTTCTAATAAATTTATCTAATTTCTGATAACAGAAATTTGAAGTATAGAAAGCAGTGACCATAAGTATCTCCCTAAATCTATGTCAGATTGAATCTACTTCCATGTTTCTCCACACTCTGTATATATAGCCATATCAATAAAAATATATCATAAGTAAGTTATGAAATATGTTATATATAAGTATTAACTTAGAATATATGGAATATATAATTTTATAAACTGTCCTCTGAATATTAGTAATTTCATTTTATCCTTTAATAGCCTAGTAATTTGATTTTATATTGAAGTCACATCATTGCTAGTATGATACATTTTCAAAAGTGATTTGTACCAACTATTTACTCTAAAGGAACTTGTTGTATCTTTATACTTGTCTTGTAACTGGAACATTACACTTTCGTTCAACATTAAGAATATGGCTTTTTGTTGGGTCTAGAGGTGACTGATTCTCAGAACCAGCCCTCAAAGAGATTATAAAACCTGTTGAACTAGACAATATAATCATAGTACTTTGGATGCTAAGTACCCACAGAAGACAACCAATATTATTTGCTGAGATTCATGTGAGATTGAACTGGTCAGGTGCAAAGAGAAGTGAAGCTCGTTGACAATGTGGTCCATTGTATGGATCTGGAGTCCTGACAATATCTGTCATAATAATGAAAATCACTGAGACTGAGGGTTTGAGAAAATGATAGTTGCTCTAGTTTTGCCACCTTTTTTCTTTGTGTAATGACTCTAGAGAGTCAAGGAATGCCTGCATTTCCCACTATTGTTGTATCATCAGCATCCAGTTAATGCAATATTGTGGCAAAGGAAATAAAAGCCTTCTGTGATCAGGACTCATTTCATGCACAACAGTCAGTTTAGGCTGAACTCCACTGCAGTAACAAGCACCTCCCACAGTCTCATTCTTGACTTCTCTTTGCTATGGCTTGAGTATAAACTGTCCCCAGCAGGTTCATGTTTGAATGTTTGGCCCCCAGCTTGTGGTATTATTTTAAAGGTATTGGAATCTTTAGGAGGTAGAACCTCATTGACAGAGGTAGCTCCTTGGGGGCAGGAATCTGAAGGTTATACTTATTCTGTGTTCCAACCTGTTTTCTTCTGTTTCCAGTTTACTGCTCTGGGAAGAAAGGACTGCCTCATAGCTGTGCCGCCACAACCAGAGCTGTCCTACCACCAGTTTCTGCTATCCTGGAATTAAATCTCCCCAAATTCTTGAGCTATTGTAAACTTCCTCTGGTAAATTGTCTCTATCGGTAGTTTGTCACAATTTAGAAAATTTATATTCTATCATTCTTTGGCTGTTTCCAGTGTCTGACACTCCAATAACAACATACACTTCCCAGTTGTACCCACAGGCAAAAGATAGTCCAGTGGAACCAGAGACTGCCATTCCGGAAGGTTTTGGAGCGGCCTCTGCGAGCCGGTTGCACACCACACAGATAATCAGAATTACTCTTGAAGTTTCTACACAACAGTAGAACATCACTGCTTTTATTTCATTGGATCAAATAATTTTTACTTCTCCTTTACCTCTGCCTGTGTCTCCCCATTTCCCCTACCAAATTTATGATCTCTCCTTTAATTTTTATTGTTTTACACACACACACACACAGAGAGAGAGAGAGAGAGAGAGAGAGAGAGAGAGAGAGAGAGAGAGAGAGAGAACTTACTAAATCTTTTAAACATTGTTCATATGCATGATTGCCCAGAGCTGACACTGGGGACTGGACAGCTGGTGTGGGAAATTAACTGGAGGTTAAGTTACTCTCACTTTCAGCTGCCTCTCTCTCCTCTCCTGTAGTGATTCATCTAGGTGTGGGACCTTGCCGACTTTCCCTTTACCACATAACATATAACCTGGTGTTACCAATAACAATGCAAATTGTTTTTTCTTTCAAGAATCATTTCTCCTCCTCTGAGATTAAATAAGGTCTCTACCTTTTCTTTGATGGTTTTCTATAACAATCACACTCATTTACCAGGCTTGAGCAAGAAGACTTTGGAATCGATGCTTTCTGATTGATGTCTGAGAGTCATGTTAAGGCAAAAAGGTCCTGGTCTGTGGAAAATGTATACAGGAAAAAGACGGTCTGAAGAAAGCCTATGACAGTTCTGATCACTCTGACTCCTCTGGGCAAGTCTGTCAAGGCTGTAAAACAAAGCACTGAAATCCTGTTAACATAGAAGAAGCTTCCCAACTCTCTAAGCTCATCTGTATAATGGACATGCAACATACAGATGCATACATACACACCCCAAAACACAAACATACATATGCATACATACACACCCCAAAACACAAACACACATATGCATACATACATACCCCAAAACACAAACATACATATGCATACATACACACCCCAAAACACAAACACACAGATACACATTCGCATATACATGCCCATATAAACATAAACACATAAAAATAAAACATATGTACACATTTGCACAGACATACACACACACTTAAAATTTGATTTAAATAACACTGAAGCCACCTAGAAATCCCAGCTCTTATCCTCCCACCTCCTGTTCCACCCTGTACATCTATTGCACTGAGATGAAGCAAGCTGGTCACACTGAAAACAATCTGTAGATGTGATGAAGGAGCTCTTGTTTTACCCAGACTGTGTCACTGGGGTAATATTAGTCTGGAAAAATCACACTCTCTTCTCTGTCAGATTTCACTGTACTGTCTGTCAATTCCAATTCAGTTTCTAATCCATTCTCTGTGACAATGGCAGATTCCATGATGAATTTCGCTCTTAAAGGCAGCATGTTATTGAACTGTCTCAGTAAAGGTTATCTAAAAACCACAGAGTGGGGAAAGGAACTCTACGACACGTGGCACAGGTGGTCAGTTGTGTGATCTGGGAGCATCTCTTGTGGTACAGGGCAGGAGTCCTCTGAACAATGTAGTCTTCTTTGCACAGGGTGGGACTTCGCATCCTACCCATGTCTGATATTATTACCTTCCCTGGCTTTTTCTGCTCTATGTTTTTAGACCTCGATTCCCTCTACTCATACAGCTTTCTCTGTGGTTGCTTTCTGAAGCATAAATCATAGGTGGTTAGACCTTGCCCAGCCATACTCTATCTTCTGTGGAGGCTGGCTACTATATCTAGCCTCCATCTGTTTGCCTAGGAACTGTGAGTATAGCCTGTCCATGTCAACCAGGTCCTTCACAGCCATGGGGACGAGAGAAATGCCACCTTCTTCAGTGGGGCCTCAATCCAGTTACATATCAAAATCTCCAGAGAGCCCTCATTCATCTCTAAACACAGTATTTTAGGATTACTTTAATTCGTACAGCTTTTTATTGTAGCTTTATAATAATGTGTTCACCTCCTCCTTTGTTGAATCTCCCTGTGATAGCTAATGTCTGACTGATGATAACCTCAATTGACACTCATACAACTCTAAATCGTCTCATCTTGAACATGAAGAAATTGTACAAAAATCCATTCAAAATCTCCATTCCGATTATTTCTCTTTTCATATTGCAATATGAACTTGTTTTTATTTAATCCCACACATGACATATTCAAAGCATAAAAGCTAAATGCAGCTACTTGCCTTGCCAATAAGACAGTGAAGATATCATCTAACCTTCCTCCCAGGAAAATACTCTAGAGGTGTGATTTTTAATAGGATCTAAAGTTCATTTAACATAGTTATATAACTGTGAGATTTCTGCTTCTGCTAGT
The DNA here is from genome assembly GCF_014885135.2 of Alexandromys fortis. Taxonomy (NCBI): domain Eukaryota; kingdom Metazoa; phylum Chordata; class Mammalia; order Rodentia; family Cricetidae; genus Alexandromys; species Alexandromys fortis. The sequence goes on from NW_026067930.1 coordinate 5,329,464, forward strand.
AATATACTTTGTATATGAAATATTTGAGACAAAGGACATCAGGTATCTAATATCAACCTAGCCACAAGACTTTCAATATAGAATACATTCTGCCTGTACGATGTACTGGGGTAATGGTGACATGGTACTTGTGGGACTGACTGCCCAACTTTAGGCCCACTCCAGTAAAGGGATCCCACACCCAACACTACCTGGATGGCCAGGAATCAGAAGCAGAACAGTTCAGAGACTCAAAAGGAACCAAATATGACTGGAAAAAAAGAAAAAATGTCAATAAAATGATTTCTAATGATATTCTGCTATACTTCTAGAGTGGTGCCTAGCCCGATTGTCATCATATAGTGATGGTCCAGCAACTTATAGAAGCACATGCAGAAACCCACATCCAAACACTAGCCAAAGCCTGGCACCACCAAAGAAGGGGGGATATGGGAGTCAGAGGGGTCAAGAATATCACAAGAACATGGTCCACAGAATCAACTAAGTAGGGCTCATAAGGGCTCACTGAATCTGAAACAACAATCACAGACCCTGTATGGGTCTGAGCTAGATAGTCTGCATACTCATTATGATTGTATAGCTTGGTAAGACCCCTAACAGTATAAGTGGAGTTTGTCTCTGACTTTTTTTGCCTTCTCTTGGTTACCTTGTCCAATCCTGATATGAGAGTTTGTGCCTAGTTTTATTGTAATTTGTTATGCCATATTTGATTTATATCCTTGGGAGGCCTGCTTTTATTTTAAGGGAAGTGGAGGAGGAGTATCAAAAGGGGAGGGGAGGTTATGCAGATTGGAAGGAGTGGAGGTAGGGGTAAATGTGGTCAAGATTTAATGCATGTAAAGAATAAAAATAAAAAATAATAATGATAAATTTTAAAACATATATTGAATATTCACATCCTGCTTACCAGTCCTGTGCTACATTGATCCAAATCAAAACCAAATATCACAGTGATTTCTCTGTGAACTGTGAACAGAGACTGGGCTTTTGTTTCCCGGCCACTCAGACCTGAATAATCATACAGAAACTATATTAATTGCAACATTGTTTGGCGAATGGCTCAGGCATATTCCTAGCTAGCTCTTATATCTTAAATTAGCCCATTTCTATTAATCTGTGTATCACTACAAGGGCCTACCTATATTCTGCCCTGGCATAGGCCAAAGCAGTATCTTTGTCACCAATGGTGATAAATATATTCAGAGCATGCAGAGGAAAATCACATTAGTGAACATCTGGCATTGTAGGTATCCATGTTTATATCCTGTGACAGCTAATCTTGGTAGTCAACTTGACCGCATCTGAAGTTAACGAAAACACAAGCATCCGGGCACAGCCATGAAGATTTTCTTGACTTGATAATTTCCTGTGGTAAGACCCACCTTAAGAGAACCACATCTTCTGGTAGCAACCCACAGTTAAGGCTATGGAAGAAAAATGCTTTTGCTTTTTGTCTACTTGCTCTCACTGTTGCTGGCAAGCTTACCAATCCTGTTTCTAAACTACTCATTCTCTGGCATTAGAATCTACTTCTTCGGGATTCCAATGTGGAATGAGGACTCTAGGAATTCCCTGGGACTTCACCTACAGATTGGGAATGTTAAGACAGTTTAATGGACTGAACAGCTGGTGAATTCTTGACTTCTCCACTGGGAAATGGCCATTACTGGAATATGCATACCACACTGTAAGTCACACAAATAAAATTCCTTTTGATATTTATAAATACACACATCCATTTTATCAGTCCTATTTCTTATATAAAGTTAATACATGTGTTTAAGTATATTCATTGATTATAATTCATTTAAATATATCTTGATTATAATTATTTTTATTGAGTTAATTTAAAAGCTTCACCTGATTAGCAATAAAAGAGTGAGTATTGTCTAGCTAAAAGCCTTGTGTTAGTTTCTTCAAAATACCATAGCAGGAGTTGCTATTCTATTTCCCCTTCCCAAAGAGATCCATGTGTCCTCCTCTTCAGCCCTTCTTGTTACTTAGCCTCTTTGAGTCTGCAGACCGTAGCACATTATCTTTTACTTGACAGCTAATTTACACTTTTAAGTGAGTACATGCTATTTCTGTCTTTCTGGGTCTGGGTTACCTCATTCAGGATGACTTTATCAAGTTCTGTCCATTTGTCTGCAAATTTCCTGTCATTGTTCTTAAGGGTTTCAGTACTAGGAGTCTCTGATCAGATGAGAATTAGGTTGCTTAGTTTTAAATCTCAAATCCAAGTCCTAAAAATATAGTAGCGTTTTTGAGCAGTGGTGTGTGCATGGGAGAGGGCAGTAAAGACTGAAACAAAGAAGATCCCATCAAGTTTAATACATAAAGAAATCGGTTGGCAGAGAAAGACTATAGACCTTTCCCTGCATGGGCTTCATCTGATGAAGATAACTTGCAAGTAAAAAGTACTCCCCTGCCAGCTATCAATGTTGGGGAGCTGTGTATCTGTAAATGTCCTTTGAAGGTTCCAGTGGCTCCTGGCTCAGGGCTTTTGGGTCACTTCTCAGCTCTCTGGGATACTCTTATTCTCAGGAGTGTTTTTCCTTTAAACATTTCCTATTCGCATTTCTGTTTCTGTGGTTCTCTGTGTAATCTTTTTTTCCTGGGACACAGGAGCTTGGAATCTGAACTCTGTTTATAGCTTGGCATTCCAAGTGCAGACCATTTACTCTGGGCTCCTAAGAACTGCTAAACTTAGTAGATTTTCCTTGGGTAAGCTTCTCACTCGGGCAATCTCATACAGACATTCACTACTAAGTGGGCCCATTTTTTAAAAGATCTAGCTCAAAACACAATAATTCTTTCTTCCTTTTGTTTAATTTTTGGATGTTTGCTGAAAGCCTAAATATGTGGAAGAACACCCACTGGAATTTCTCCCTGTTTCGTTAAAGACCACTCTCTTTTCCTACATCTACCTGCCAACCTTTCTCTCCTCTTTTCCATCTTCATCCACGGGGAAGCTGCTGTGATCTTTAGCTTGCCTGTTTTTCTCTTAAACCATATTAAAATGGTCCTCAACCTTTCATTTAATGCTGCTTTTAAATGCTTTTTATCGAGGAGACTATGCACCCATAAACAGAAACTAGATTTCCTGATTTCCCAGCAATGGAGTCAATAAGAGTGGGAAACTTTTTTTTTTAATAAACTAATGAAAATTGGTCCAACACAGTAGTAACTCCATGACTATGTTTACAGTTTGCACACAAGAGAGCAAAGCAAACTCACAGGTCCGGTGTGGAAATGAATCAATCTAAAACAAGTCACTGGGTGTAATGGTTGACTTTATGTATTTACTTGACTAGATTGAGGGTGGCCACATAGAAGAATATATTTCTAAGTGTTTCTGTAAGAATATTTCCAGAAAAATTAACATTTAAATCAATATTCAATAAAGATGATACACTCTACTGTGGGGATGGGCATGCTTCTATCTGTTAAATTTATTAAGGGTCTTCAGAGGAGTAAAAATGATAGGGAAAGCACTCCAAGCTATGTTGCTGTTGAATGAATATTATGAGCTGGAACATCAGTATCTTGTTGCTCTTTAAACATCAGGTATTGCTGGTCCTTGGGCTTTTAGACTTGGTTCCAGATACATCACTAACTTGAAGATGTCACATTGGACTTAACAACCTTAGCACTTATTTGTGCCAATTCCTATACTTAATAAATAAACAGACAAACAATAAATAACTCAATAAAATTTATAGATTGTACAAACACACATTATTGACTTACAAGGGGTTATTTCCACGTATTCACTTCATAAACTGAGAAAATTATGAACTGAAATATATGGGATGCACTTATTAAACACCACACATGAGCAGCATAGCATCTTAAGAATAATAGTTGCTTAATCCATGTGGCATGGTTGACTCGTAGCATGTGCTTTCCAACAGTAGTATTCAATTTTATGACTTTAACTGAGAAAGAAAATGAAACTTCAAGATTCAAAATACTATTGAACCAGCATTGATTTCTTGGCATCATAGTAAAAAAATACCTTAAGTCGAGGACCATCTGTGCCTTTTTGTCCTATTTCTTCGGTTTCTCTGGGGAGCCCTGGCTGATACAAGGGACATCTGTTTTGCTTTCATGTGCCTGGCTCAATAAATTACCACCCAATATGTGTCTAAAAAGAATTTATTGTCTTGTAACTCTAAATGCCAGAATTCTGATTGCAAGGTATCTGCTGGATTGATTCAATATGGATGCATGTAACATCAATCAACACCCCCAACAATTCCCATTGTCCCCTGTTTATGAATATATGTGTCCTCTTTTTTCTATATTTTATAGGGATAGTCCATACTGCAATTAGTATATAGGATGATCTCAGCTTGAGCGCTTTAATAGCATCAGCAGAGAGTATCATTCCAAAAAAGGTCACAATCCTAGGCACTAGATAGAAACTTTTATTTTTCACCATTCAACACACTCAACATTTTCTAAGTATGAAAAACGATCCAGGCATAAAACCAAAATAATCCAAAAATCAACCAAGCCATATTTAGCAATATTCAGTGGTCATAAGTTTGGTGTCTCCGGGGGAGTTTAAGTGTGGCTTGACTAGCTTATGAAAAATATATAATGACTAGTCCTAGACAACACAGTCAGATCAGGGAATGTACTTTTATTGCAAATAGTACACTACACAGCAATGACACTGGAGGTATCCTTGTATGACACTTTGAGTTATGCAGTGACGGGAAAAAAATCAAATCTGGTCAGCTGTCAGATAATTAATGCTCTGTGTAAATGGGTCTCACCTCTTGCAATGATTTATTTGTCAACATGTAACCGTCTGGTGTCACGTGTAAAATGTATCTTAGAGGTTTGTCTAGATCAGGTTGACCTACAGGGATGTCTAGTGAAGCTCCTCTTGATTTTGTTGATTAAGATGGGAAGCCTCACATACTGTGTAAATGACACCATTCTCTGGGCAAGATGCTCTGGATTGTGGAAGAATGGAGAGAGCAAGCCAAGCACTGGCACACACTCCTTACTTCTTCACTTTTGGCTCCTGCTGGAAGATTTAATACAACCAGTTCTCTTTCTTGCCTCTGTTGATTTCTCTGTCAGATCAGTAACCTGTAAGTATAAATTAAAAAAAAAAAATTCTCCTTCAGATGTCTTTTGTTAGAGTCTTTTGATCTCAGCAACAGGAAACAAAACTAAGACATAACCTGTGAAGAAACCTTGGGCCAAGTATACATCATAGCAGGGTTGACCTTGATGCTGACAGATGGGAGAGTTGGAGGCTTACATCCCACTTTCAACCCATTATTGTGTAAGACAGTGATGTTTTAACTCTATGATTCCTTATCACTTAGAGCAACAGAGTAGGCTCTTAGGACTCTAGAATGTCTATAGGAAGAGATACAAACTCAGTACCTCTGAAGTTGGGTCATTGTATATTGAAGTGATGAATGAGAGGACATGAATGGATTGCCAATAAGACATACCATACTAATCTATAATTTATTTGCAATGGTCATTAGTTATTATTTGTAATGGAAATATTTAAAAATATATAGAAACATTAGAAAGAGAATCCACTTGCAAATTGCTCCAGACCCTGTAGGAGCTCAACAAATAATAAATAAATAATAAATTGATTTCCCCCTTCCATACTTCCTCTTTGCTTTGTAATTATTTGCCTCCATGCTGGTTTTCCCCAATGACTTACACTCATGTAGGCGTAAATATTCAGAAGTCTTCATAACTAGCCATCATATATCAGGTACCACTTACACCTTACTGTCTTCATTAAGTCCTTTCTTTCCTACTTACACAATAATATGTGCAAAATGAGGGCCAAAGATCGCCAGGGAATTTGGAGTCTGTCATGCTGATCAAGTGGCTTTCTTGTTAAATGTTCATTATCTGAGCCTGGGGGCTTCTTCTTGGAAGGCTCTGGGTAAAGTTTAATTTCTATTTGAGTCTCTCCTGGAGGAAGACTCCCTGAGCAAAGTCCAGTCAGCAACTGCCTCATTAGCATATCCAACACCACATGCAAATATCTACAGCCCTCAGTGTGTGGAACTCCAAAGGGAATTCCTATCACTGGAATGAGCTACATCGAGGATGACAATCTTTTTAGCGTCATTAGGGTAAATGAGGTGGTAATGGAAGTGCAGATTATAGCAACTTCAATAATTTATTTCACACTCCTCCATCAGGGTAGCTTTTACAAACAGCTAGCATCCTTAATTGAAATGTAAATGAATGATAAATTATGAAAAAAATGTATTATGAAAAGTAAAACGCGGCCCAAATAAAAGATCAGAAATGAAAGGTTTTATGAAGTTGAGAAAATGAATCTGAAATGTTGATTGCCTGCCTGGGAATAGCTCCCAGAGCCCCCGCAAGGGTGGGGTGAAAGGAGAAAGACTTTGCCCGCAGCCTGTGTATTTGTACACTACTCTGGAAGAAATAGCGTGGGTGTCAGAGCCTTCCCCACTTACCCTCCTGGGGGACCTAACCCAAGGGGTATGAATGATGAACAAAGGAAAGAGTACCAGTGGGGGAGCCAGAGAGCATACTGTTAAGACTCCTGGGATACAGTACACATTCCACTTTTTTTTTTTTTTATTAATCTTTGAATGAAAAAAAATAACTTAAAACAAAAAAAGTATTCTTAGCAAAGTTAACATTTTATTGACCTTTTCTTTTTTCTTTATATCACAGGAAATAGGCATCACCATTACCCAGACTGAACCTATGATGGAGGAAGTTACAGTAGTTAAAAAGTGACATGTGGCCTCAGTTACTTCCAATTGTGTATCATTTCTGCCTAACTATGAGAGACAAAGTAGTGGCCTGTAGTATGCTGGGAATCTGTGGCATTTCAGGAGCTAGGGGCTGGGATCAGTGGTAAACTGGAGCCATTCTTCATTAGAATTATAATATCTTCAACGATCTCTTTAGCGCCAAGGACAAGCTTTGGAAAGAAAGTACATCAGTTTCCTGTTGCTGTTGTAACAAATCACTACCACAAGAATAGCCGAAAACCAGAAAAATGCATGATAGATGCCATGTCAGTTGGGCAGTGGTGAGGGACACCTTCAATCCCAGCACTCAGGAGGCAGAGGCAGGCAGTTCTCTGAGTTCAAGGTCAGCCTGGTCTACAGAGTGGGTTCCAGGACAAATGAGCTACATAGAGAAACCATCTTGGGCTCTTCCCTTGCCTCACACAAAAAAAGAGACAGGCCAGCTGAACACAGTCAAACTGCAGTTGTAAGTGAGTATTGACATGGCTAGTATCTTTTGGAGACCCAAGGAACAACCTGATTTCATGGTTCTGCATGTTGTAGAAGCACCCTGTGCTACAGCCCTTTCATAAATCTGCCCAACCACCTCCTTCTTTCTTCTTATTGTCACCTGTAACCTGTTCCGTCTTCTCAAGTCCTTGTCACACTGTGTTCTATTGCACATTGAAAACTGTGGCTTAGCCCAAATCCTCTAGCATATCTGCAAAGTCCTTCTTACCATGGGTGAGAACATATGTGCAGATTCCAGCAATTAAAAACGGGGCACCCCTCAAGACCCTTTGTCTCTCAAGGTTAGAGGGGCATTAGAAGTTATAGAAATAGTATTCATTGGTGGTTCTGGTTCTAAATTTTAGAAAAACCAGTATTTTTTGTTTATTTGGTGTCTGCATATGTTCATATGCAGGTGTGTGTGTGTGTGTGCGCGCGTGTGTGCGTGCACACGCGTGCACATGCGCAGGGGTAGGTGTGTGTATGTAGAAGTGGAAATTGGAGAACGGCACTAGACATTGGTCTTTGTATGTTGTATATCTTCTGGGAGAGGCTAGATCTCTTACTGGCTTGAAAAGACCCAAGTAAGCCAGATAGATGGTCCAGGCAACACTGGGAATCTGCCTGTCGGCACCTTTCATAGCGTGAGATTACAAACATGTTACCATACCTATTTTGTGTGTGCATGTGTGTGTATGTGCAAACATGTGTGCATATGCATGTGTTTACGTGGGCTTTAGGGATTCAATTCAGGTCCTCATGCTTGTGCAGCAAGCACTTTACTTATTAAACCAACTTTTAAGGCCCTGAACAACTTTTATCTAAAGCAGGGAAATAAGAATAAAGAAGACAATCCTGGAATGGATACCCATTCTATCTTTCTCCTATGGCAGGTCTCCTTCTAGCATCATAAAGAGGGGCAAATTCCTAAGCAGGTTTCATTGATCTGGGTAATTTAAACTCTTGGTTATTAATGCCAAACACTTAAAATTGCTGATGCTGCATTTTTGCGTTTTTGTTCTTGATTTTAAAGTTTACTTCATGTACTCTTATTTTTGTGTTTATTATGTACTAGTATTTATGAATTATGTATGTGTATGTGAATGATACAACACAGATGTGGTAAGAGGACCACTGGCAGATGTGAATTCTCAGTTTCTACTTTAGTGAGGCAGGGTCCTTCTTGTTCTTGTTGCACTGTGTACTCCAATGCAGTTGGTCCTTAAGCTTCTGTGTCTCCACCTGCCTCTCACTGTATGAGGGCTAAGATTACAGATGCATATTATTACATCTGTGATCTCTGTGTATGTGTGTGTGAGAGAAGGGAGGAGGGAGAGGAAGGGAGAGGGAGAGAGAACTGGGTATTGAACTCAGATCATCTGGCATGGGCAGAAAATGCTTTTACCTGTTTGAACCATCCCTTTGGACTTGTTACTGTGATTTAAAATATTCAAAGAAGAGTCACAATGTTTCCTGCCTTTAAGTATTAGAGATTAAATTTCATTGTCATATGGCACTGAGTAATACAATAAATATCTATACAAAGGCACCAAGAAACAAGAAGGATTGGTCAGCTGTTCCTTCAATAGGATAACCTTGGTGAACAGAGAAATTCAGCACAATACTATGCATATTCTCTGCTCACCTCTTCATAAACCTTAAATCATCTCTGCAAATATTTCAAAAGACTCACAAAGCATTTTGTCACAACCATGCAACTAGTTCAGAATCTGTAAACAAATGTGCAAGCATGGTGCAGGCTCTTTGATGAGTTAAGATTGCTCTGGATCCCATTTTGAGTATGCTGATACCCACAATTGCTTGATATTATTTACGACTAACTGAAGTAATCGGGGGAGAAATTTCAGCCTTTAGAATGTGCCCAGTTTTTCTAAAGTCCTTGATAGAAGATTCAAATCTGCAATAATAAAACTATGATAATTTTGGAGGTAGATGATTTTTGTCTGACTATAGATTTTGTTTTTACTTCCTGTTCACATAATGTTGACACATTGCCTTAGCTCTGTCCCTCTGATTTTCCATTTATGATATGGAATTGTCTCAAGGATTCCTGCTATCATTAGTTTGTTATTGCTAGAGCTGTTGTTACAGTAAGAACCTACTTTGGAAATGAAATTGCACAGTCAAAACCATGTCTGCGAAGAGCATCAGCGGCTTCTGTGGTTTGGCCAGGCGTCAAGGACAATGTGAAGAAACAGTGAGCTTGGGATATTCATTCCTGTGGAAAAAAAGAGGGATAAGGATCTGAGGACAAGATCAGTATATTTGAGGGTGTAGAACTGACTGAATTATGGATCTTGGTGTTGTCACCTCATCTTGTCACGTTTAGACTCAGAGTCATATCTTTAGTTCTTGTAGTTCTCAGGACCTTCAGGCTAAAGCTAAGTCATATACCTGATTCCTTCTCATTCACAGACAAAAGATTAGGGGACTTTTCAGCCTTGGTAATCATGTGAAACAGTTATCATAACAACCCCCTTCATCCTCTTCATACATACTCTCAAATCTGTCTGTATAGATGATGGCTGACAGGTAGCTAGATAGATAATTGATGAATAGACAGAAAGATACACAAATGATAGATGGAAAAAAGATAGAAAATAAGGGGGAAAGAAGGAAAAGATGAGAGGAAGACCAAGCTCCCAAGGTCCTAATGAGGAGCAGAAGGAGGGAGAACACGAGCAAGGATGTCAGGACCACGGGGGGTGCACCCACCCACTGAGACAGTGGGGGCTGATCTATTGGGAGCTCACCAAGGCCAGCTGGACTGTGACTGAAAAAGCATGGGATAAAACCGGACTCTCTGAACATGGCGGACAATGAGGGCTGATGAGAAGCCAAGGACAATGGCACAGGGTTTTGATCCTACTTCATGTTCTGGCTTTGTGGGAGCCTAGCCAGTTTGGATGTTCACCTTCCTAGACATGGACGGATGGGGGAGGACCTTGGACTTTCCACAGGGCAGGGAACCCAGACTGCTTATAGGACAGGAGAGGGAGGGGGAGAGGAGAGGGGGGAGGGAGAGAAGGGCGGGAGGAGGGGGAGGGAAATGGGAGGCTGGGAGGCGGCAGAAACTTTTTTTTTCTCAATAAAAAAAAAGAAATCTAATTGTCCTTTATTTTTCTTCCCAAGCCAATGGGAAACTAGTATTCATCCCTTCCTCCCTCCCATCTCTCTATCTCCCTCCCTTCTTTCCTTCCTTCCTATTTTGTAATGGAAAGTTGAATATTTTGTTTAATTAAATCATCTATTCAATGAACATAATTTGAACTATAGAGAAGAGAGAGATTAAATACTTTCCTTGGGTAATTGGCAAATCAAATCACAAGCACATTGCCTGCTGCACATTTATGAAGTACTTTACCTTGGCTTCAAGTCTTCTTTTTCATTTCAATCACATTAAGCCATTTCATTCTCTCTTTTTACCAAAACATTTTGCATATTTCCTTTGCTGCATTCTTTTTTATAATCTGTTTATTTATTTATTAGCTTTTTTTTTTTTTAAAATACGAATCCAAATCCCACTCCCCTCCCTCCTCCCATTCCCTCCACACACCCTCCTATCCCACCCCCTCTAATCCTAAGAAAGGGTAAGGCACATTGCTTTGTGGAAAGTCCAAGGCTCTCCCTTCTACATCTAGGCTGAGTAAGGTGTACATCCAAAGAGAATAGAATCCCAAAAAGCCAGTACATGCAATAGAGATAAATCCCAGTGCCACTGCTAGTTGACCCTCAGTCTGCCCCAGCTATACAAGTGTCAGCCACATTCAGAGGGACTATTTGGTCCTATGCTTATTCCTTTCCAGTCCAGATGGAGTTGGTCAGCTCCCATTAAGTCAGGTAAACTGTTTCAGTGGATGAACCCTTCATGGTCTTGACCTTTTTGCTCATATTCTCATTCCTTCTACTTTTGAACTGGACCTTCGGAGCTCAGTCCAGGAAATCTGATGTGGGTCTCTGCTTCTGTTTCCATATGTTGTTGGACAAAGGTTCTATGGTGATATTTAAGATAATAATCAGTCTGAATACAGGGCAAGGTCATTTCAGGCACCCTCTCCTCTATTTCTTAGGGTCTTAGCTGGGGTCATCCTTATGGATTCCTGGGAATTTTTCTAGAGCCTGGTTTCTTGCTAAGAAGACACTATCCCGAGTAAGGTACTCAAGCCCCCCCAAAATGAATATGGTATGTACTCATTCATAAGTGGATTCTAGCTATAAACAATGGACATTGAGCCTAGGAAAGCTAAGTAATAAGGTGAACCCAAGGAAAAACATATATAGACCCACTTGGAAATTGGAAACAGACAAGATCAGCTGACAAAATTCAAAACATCGGGGTGGGGGGTTAGAAGGAAGGGGAGAAGGGGAAGAGGAAGGGAGAATGGGAGGGTTGAGGAGAACTTGAGGGAAGGGGATAGGTGAGATGGAGGATGGACAGATATGGGAGCAAGGAAAGAGATATCTTGATTGAGGGAGCCTTTGCAGCATTCTTAATCTGAAACATGCAGAAGAGTCTCTGATAGGCTCGATAAAACTCAGAGGAAAGCACCAGTAGACAAACACCAAGTAAAAAACACTCACCACTTAGTTTCCCACTGCTCTGAAGTTTTCTTGGGACAGTTGGTCCCCTGCGCCCCTGCCCCGTGCATCTGAAGGTCTCCTTCCAGCTGTGGCTTTAGATAACTGGATTTATTTCTTTAACTCTATGTAAAGAGCTTCACAATCTGTGGCCAGGTCTCTTTGGTTTCTTTTTACTTCTATGCAACTTTTTCTACATAAAACCTGCCACAGGGGCCTGCTGATGCTTACATACGATGCTTGGATGGCCCATAGTTTCTTTGTGAAATTACTGCTCACATTTTTGGAATATTTTATAAAATTACCACTGTTGTTTATTTTGTAAACAAAAAGAACAATTGTTTAGGAAAGTATATTTTACATATCTCAGCATTCACTCTTTAAATAGTTGACCAGTTTGGAACATGTTAGTCTATTCTGAGTGATACATATCCCTCCAGAGTTCTCAGTTCCAGAGAAGTTTTTTTCATCTCCACTACTCAATAGTTATTCTGAATTGTTCCCTTTCTCTGGTGCCTACAATTTAATAATCTACTGTGTGTCACCAAATGTTTTATTCTAGAAATTTTGATAGAAGAGATTTATAGCAAATACCCATGTACCTTGCTCATTTTTCTGGACATGTTTCCAGAATCCATCCATAGTACAAAATGTATCAACATTTTTGTTCACATTTATGAGTGACTAATATTCCATCATATGGGTTTACTGCATTTTGCTTATCAGTTTCCTAACCCAGAGACATTTTGATTGGGGTCATTTTTTCAGTCTGGTGTATAGTCATGCATCATTTAAATCATTGTGAGGACATGTGGTTTTAATTCTTTGGGGCATTAGGTAGCAGTGTAATTTCTGAGTTTTGGGGTAACTCTGGTGATCTTTTTGAGATGAGTAGCAAATCTGAATGGTCCCTGAAGTTCAGTCAGGCTTATGAGTTAGGCTCCCCAACATACCTTGTGAGGGCTTCAGCTTCAGAAACTGGATCCTGAGCAGGGCTGATCTACAGAACTTGTGACTCTCTAAGACTCTCTAATCCCTCTTTCTAGTCCAGACCTGATAGGGGATGGAGTGTGGGGGTGGGATTGCTCCATAACAAAGACAGACATTTCAGTGACACAATTGTTGATGTCTTACCACGGATGAATTGTCGGGGAGAGTTTCTCAAGCTTTGGTAACCAAAGTCTTGGTGTTTATAGAGAGAGCCCTTCAAACTGATAATCATATACTAGGAGAATTTGGATTTTGAATCCTGACATGCCTGAAAAATCTTTGATGCATATGTCTTCTGGAATAACAAGATATCTACCTTGTTGTTATTGTTGTTTTATTTTGTTATGTGTGTTTTGCTTTGTTTTCAAGATAGGGTTTCTCTGTGTAGCTCAGGCTGTCCTGGAACTCATTCTATCAATCAGGCTGTTTGTCAGCTCACAGAAATCTGCCTACTTCTCCCTTTCAAGTGTTGGGATTAAAGGCATGCACCATTACCACCAGGCCAAGAAAGCTGTTTTTGTTTCAGAGGCTGAATTTCGATTTGAGAACATTCTCATTGCTTTGAGAATGATATGCAGGGACAATTGCCTTAGAGGCCATTGGCTAACAAGATTAAATATTTGAGGTAAATGAGATTATGACAAAGTGTATTAATATATCCCACAGGATATATGGAAGACATCAAAACAGCATCTCCCTCCAATATTCAACTGTGCCATGCACCTGGATGCTTTTATGTTGCATCTTTAAATTGTCTTAGTTTGTATTTTTGCTTATGCTTAGTGAATAAATCCATTTTAGCTTTATAGATTCAACTAGTTAGAAGTATATACATGTATTTAAATATTTCATTTGAAATTGATTAACCTTTTTATATTTGCCACAATATTTTCCCCTTCAAATGTGATTCTGAAACTTATTTTTTATAATGTAATTTTTAAAAATTTTCAAATTACACTTCAATCGAGAGAGAGAGAGAGAGAGAGAGAGAGAGAGAGAGAGAGAGAGAGAGAATAAACAAAGAGAAACTTACAGGAAGTGGTTTTCTCTTCCACCAAGTCCCAGAGTCTACCTCAGGTTGTTGGCTTGTCTGTGACTGCCTTTACTGGCTGAACCCTCTTGCTGCCTGCTTCTGTGATTTGAAAAACTATCTTAAAGATTGCTGCTGTCATATAGTGCCTGTTTCTGTTAAACATAACAAATGACTTTAGGGATAAAGAAAAATTGATATTCTAATTTCTGTGCACATCAGGTGGTTCAGGGGAAAGAATATCTATGCTCATGAAAGCAGTATTTAATTTACTTGATTTATCATGGATTCATTTCTCTTGCATATTTGAAAAAGGGCAGGTGAGTTATGGAAATGAATTAAATGAAATGAATGTATTTCTTGGATTAATAAAAATTAACCAAGTAAGTGGATGATAGAGCCACTAGAGACAATAGTGTTTGGATGCATTTTGCTGAAGAGGGCCCCCCACAGTGAGACTTCCCTTTGCCTCAGCATACACTAAGCACACACTGGACCACTTAGTTGTACTTCAGCTTTCCAGACCCTATAGTAATGAGGCAGATAGTGAATTGCTATTGAGCACGATCAAAAATGATGTCTTTGTGTTCCATTTGGTTATAAAATGTTTTTGCTATAAGCCAGAAATGTCAACATTTTTATTTTATAAAGTAATTTTTTGTAATTTCTTTTTATAACATTGGAGTTCAAGTAAACATTCTATGAATTATGAAGGGTACACCTGTGTCAGCTGAAAACTTGCCAAGCTGAATTTCAGGATAGATACACTTTGCATGGCCAATGGAGACACATCGCTTCTTAATAGGGTTGCTGGTAAAGCCTGATAGTTAGACATTGATGCATGCTAATCGGAAAAACTGAGCACTGTGCATAAATAGCACAGTGGGTTATGATCCCTAGATTCACTTCGTGGGTTTTCTTAAACAGCTGAACTGTAGCAACTTGAAGGATCCAATGAAGTGTAAGATGCTCATTGTTCTCATATAGTCATATTAACAAAGACAGATTTGCACAAAAAACATCTTAAAGGAGCAGGAAATCTCGATTTAGTAGTACAATTGTTTTATAAAGGTATATGTATGCATGTATTCCTTTGTATATTTTAGGCCATTTTTTTCATTCACTCTTTGACAATTCTTTTCACATATATAGTGTGTCTTGCTCATATCCAAACCCTCACACTCCTTCCTCTTTGATTTCCACAACATTTTCTCCTCTCATCTTCATATCATCTATTATTATACCACTGATTCCAGTTGGTGTTGTCTACAGGTATCTGAAGATGGTACTATCCACAGGAGTGTAGGTAGCCAGTCATGGCCAAATCCTGGAGAAAACTGATTTGTTTCCCCAGGATCTATCCATTGTCAATAGCATGTCAGCCAGAAATGAAGTCTCCCGAGCTTGTGTCCTTTCTGAGCTGAATGCTCACCAGCTTGATCCTGCATAGGACTTTCTTGTAGGTGACCATAGGTGCCTATGAATGCAATGGTTAGATGGAGGTGCCTTCAAAGTCCTGATCTTCCTGCCTCAATCTCCCAAGTGTTGAATTATGAATGCATCACTGTCTGAAACTTGAAAAAAATCATATATAGATTTTAAAATTTATGATTTTAGATTTTTCAGAAGCCCCACCCATTATTCTGAGTTCTCACTTCAGAACTTAAATATTAATTTCTCTTGTGCATTTGGGAGCTCTACACTAGTGTTCTGGTGAGTAGTGACAATAAAAATCACCCACAACAAGAACATGAGACCCAGGGAAAAAAATCCAGAGACAGAAATGTGACTCCCAAAGATCCTTTTACTAAAGTTGCTGAAGAAAAGCTTACTGGGTGTTATTGTCACTTTTATACGTTTGCCTCATTGTGTGCTATGCTGAGATAGGAAAGTTATTTCACTTTACTTCCTGTAGCACTGAAAACTTCTATCGCAAGCTTGCCCATCCCTTACTTTGTTGATCTCATTCACAAATTAGTTTTATTTCTGGTAAGGATTTCAAATCAGAAATTTAATGTTTGAGAAATTTTACATGTAGAAAAAAATGACTCATGAGTTGGAAATAGTTTTAAAACATGCATTATGTAACTGAATAAATGCATTTTTCCAAGTTGAAACAAAATGAGTCAAGAAAGTGAATAACAGCAAAAGGAAAAAGTGATTGCTGAATGTCCAGGATTCCAACCAATATGTAGCAAGTTTTAAGTTCTTAAAAATGGTTTTCTGGGTAAGCTGGGGAGATGGCTCACTGAGTACTGTACTTATCATGCAAGAATGAGGACCTGAGTTCAGATCCCCAGCACCCTCATAAAAACTGTATGCTGGGATTCTCCTATGACTGGTAGGGAAGGTGATCCCTAAGGCATGTTAGCCGCCAGCCAGCCTAGCCAGAATTCAGTGTAAACACTGATCAAAATCCCAACCAGAATGCAGGATAAACTCCTATCCAAAGTAAGATACACACACACACACACACACACACACACACACACACACACACACACACAATGTTTCCCAGCAAGCTGTGTGAGACTGCCCAGCTTGAAAGTAGTGGAAGCCAATGAAATCATTGCAAACACCATTACAGCATACAGTGTCTTTCTAAGCTCCGCAGTTCTGCTCTCAGAGTGCCCCCTTTCTGAATTTCCAGCGGTACACACTTCAAACTTAACAATGAACAGGTAAGGGATTAGAAAACATTCTCCACTCAAAAATATTAAACTTGACTTTTCTTAACTATAACCCTGGTCAGATACAAGTTTGGAGTAAATTTTATGTGCCGTACAAAATAGTAAGAGTAGCAGCATCCCTTCAAAAGCATTAATACAGGGCAGAGGAAGGAAGGAAGATGGAAGAGGGCTCATGGAGAAGTCCATCATTTGTCAAGCCAGTGCAGGCTGCATTCTCAAGGATTTCTTGAATTTTGAACTTAGTGAAGATCTAGGCACCTACATGACAGATACGGATACACTGTCAAGATTATCCTCAGGGTATGTAGAAGATTCAGTTATTTTTCTTCATCTCAGGGGTGGTCCAGCACTCACTGATTAGTGAAGTAGGGTCTGATGAGTTAGGAAGATTTTGAGAAAGCAGGGTGTCATTGTTAGGTTTCCATACTGGTGACCAAAGACTGAAGAGGACAAGTGAATGGGAAGAATTGTTTATTTTGGTTCACAGTTCTGAGATTTCATTCTGTCGTGACTTGGTGGTGTAACTCACACCACAGTGTACAGGAAGCAGAGTATGGGTGTGTGTTCTATCTGGATTTCTCTTCCCCCTCTTATTCTATCTGAGCTGTCAGCAAATAGGATGCTGTTATCCATCTTTAGAGTGGCTCTCACTGGTGGTTGACATCCTCTGGACGCACTGTCATAGGCACAGCTGGAGAGGTGCAGTTCACTGATCATACTTAGGTCCTTGGAGTCGATCTAATCCAATGTGACTGGCATTCAGACGCAGGGGAGAATTTTAAATCTCAAGACTAGCATGGCAGTGGACAGGCTGTGCGGAAGCATTGGGAACCTGGCCATTCAAGATGCTCCAGGAAGGAGGTGGTACATCTTCAGGCCTCAGGACACCTGCAGCTACCAGAAGTTTGAAGAAAGCCTCCATCAACTCCACTTCAGGCTGTGCTAGGTCACCTGACCTGTGGTATACTGTTATGGGAACTCAACAGAGATGGTTATGCTTATAGCTATTGTCATTAAACTTGATAATCCTTTTCATGCCTGTCATGTTCCTAATCATTGTACACACGGGAAACAATCTGAATTTTATAAAACATTTGCTCTCCACATTTCTGTGTATTGAGAACTTACCCTGCAGCGATAGCCTGGTGCTAAGCATTGATATTAGATGCTCCTCCCCCCCACCCTGGTTAATCTTTTGCCCTATGGAGATAACTGCTTCCCCCATAAGCATGGTTCTTGGCTTTGAACCATTTGCATTGTGAATTCTTCTGTCTGCAGTTTCTTCATTGCACTGTGGAGTCAACTGTAATAGAAAGACAGTCTCGTTGGTCTGCTTTCTCCCCAGCAGGAAGAAGAATGGAGCAGAGAGTAAATCTATGTTATCATTTTCTGTCCTCAGAGAATGCCAACTTGAAGCTTGCTCTGCTAGTCTCTTAATGGGAGCACAACATAACTAATCAGGGTCGTATCTGCTTCAGTTCTCCCGGAGGCTGGGGCAAAGAAATTTATTAGAACATTATTCTTTGGCTGAAATAATTATTTGGACTTTGGCTTTATATATAGTGTGGGCATCTAGAGTACACACTCCTGGTCTCACTTGCTGCTAAGGAATGAAACTGTCTCTAATAAGCCTCCTGGCCTCTAGAAAATTCCATATAAACCCCATCTGGCCTGCTTCCATGAAGTCTCCAGAAATTGTGTTGCTTCCCATGAGTTACTGACAAAGGATTAGTTTAACCAGCCTGCTAAGGAATACTCCTGTTGTTCTGACATTGGAGTCCTGTGCTCTGCTCTGTGCTTAGGTTCCCATTTTGGATTGTGCTGGGATTTGTCTTTTGTTTCTTTGTGGAAAGTAGACAGTCCCAAGTGTCACTCATTCTCTGTGATCTTTCCAACCTAAAGGATGGACCGTCTTGGGGCTCGTAGGTGGATGCTCATGGATGATACCGCTGAGCCTTCCTTTCCCAGGTGCAGAAGCTCATTTGGTGAAGTAGTACATGCCAGGCCATGGTCCCTTGCCTTTCTAGACATGGGAAGTCTCCTTTGTCTCTGAGCAGGAGTTATTCTTGCTGTCTGAGACACCGGTGTGTAAGGATGAGGGTTTCCTGTCTTCTCGACCTTTCATCTGCATCAGTTCATGTTCTGCTCCTTTGTTTTTCTCTCTACTGCCTTTTAAAGCTTCATTCACTTCCCTGTGCTTCTTCCTGAAACAAAGACATCTCCAGCCCTCAGAGCGCTGGAAAGCTAAAGCCAGCACTTAGAGTTGTGATTAGGATATTGAGCCCTAATTAAGTCCATGCTTTTTTCTCGTTTCTCTAAACACAAAAATCAATGAGGGATCTGTGGCCCCTTTAATAGAGATTAAATGAGCAGACACAGGCTTTGCTGCCTTGGAGGCTGAAACACTGGTTTGGGTGTTAATTAAAGGCACTCATTACCATGTGGCTCCCCCTTGGAAATGCTGGCTGGCAGTGGGGAGGGAGAGGCTGCAGCAGGTGCCCCTGTGGTGGTGCACTGATGCTGGCTTCCTGGGAGTTCCCTCCTTCTCGTGCAATTTTCTCTGTGTTGTCGGCTCACGATCTGTGGTCTGTTTCTTCCTTATGGGCAGGCTCTGCCATGGCACTCCAGACCTTGAGTTTGCCTAGGTTGCCCAATCCTAGCCCTTCCCTTGATTTTCCCTCATTCAAAGTTTCTGGCTTTTGAAAAGGGCTTATCCTTCTAACAAAACTCTCTCCTTTGTCACTTTGCATCTCCTTAGGTGACCAAACAGGATTTTCCCTGTATCTTCTCTGCTTCCGAAAATTTCCACACACAGCATCTGTGACCTAGTAGACCCTCAGAGAAGTATTAATGTCCTAGAAAGAACAACTGTTGTAATAATAAAAAGGACTCACCATATATCACTCATAGAATTAGTCAGATTTAAATGCCCAACTTTCTTCATCGAATACATAAAATAATTATGTTAAGTTCCATTTTCATTAAGGTCCATGTGTCGGCCCCCAGGAAGCCACTTCCAGCACGTACAGCCTCAGCCTGTGCAGGAATGGTTTGCATTCCAAGCCTAACATATACAGTGACCACTTTATGATGACTGTTTAACTACCTTCCACTGAGAAACTTTGAGTATATGCATCTTACCCATCCTGGGACCCTCCTTCTTTGTTCTTTGTTTTGGAGCTCCAGTTACGCAATCGGTTAGCGTGCGGTACTTATATGGAATCTCCAAGTATATAGAGTAGATTCTCAGACATCACAGACAATGAACCAGTTATGGTCACCTGCCCCTCAGTTTGTTTTTCTGAAAATTTTTCTTTTGTCACACTATGGTTTCCATGATGAGGTTCTTTTCTTTTGTTTTCTCTTTTTCTTCTGATAAATTTTATTTTGGAAGTGGGTGGCAAGGGCAGATATGAAGGGACGGGGAAACACATGGGATCGAGATGCATGATGTGAAAAACACAAATTATAAATAAAAAGAAAGCTAAAATTAAAAAAAACCAGGGAAATACAAGTGAATTTTGGAATTTAACTAGAGTCAAGCATACATTACACTGCGAGAAGCTGGTAATGAAGCCTGAAGATAAACATCTTCAACTATTCCATAGTGAGACAGGGATAAAGCACAGGTGAAGAGACAGACAAAGACTCAAAAAGCAAAGGAGACAAAGACCACTTAGTTTTCTGAGGTCAAGGTACCATTTTCTCTAAGGAGAATTCTTTATCATTAACATAGTGGGTGTAAAATGATATATTTTTTGACTCATGTCATGCCAAGAGATGAGGGCCCCACATAGAGGAAAAGGTAAACAGTCTCTCTTGAGAATGAGTACTGCGTGTCAGCCTCAGATTAGGTTCTGAAATCATGGATAATGGAGATTACATACTAAGGTTGGGAAGACAAGGTTTATATTGTCCTGTGTCCCTGCTCCTTCTAGACACAGGCCAAACTGAGAATGCTCAATCAGCACTGTGGGAAAGTTTCTACTATGTGTCCTCTAGGGTGATCAGTGTGCCTCTCTGATGCCTGACACTTTAATTTCATTAACTAATTAACTGGCCCTTAACAAAAAACATCTGAGGTACAAAAGCAGGTATCTTGTCCTATCGATGATGGTCTATAGAAAGTCACCAGTATGTTGGGATCAGACTTCAATTCAGCAATTTTCTCAAGAAAAGAAACTCCAGGCCACTAATGCGAGAGCTGCCATAGGGCTCGAAGTCCTAGTCAACTGAATTCACAGAAGGGGAGCTGAAGTCTGACTACAAAGTTTACAGGCATTAAGGAGGTTTTCAATTATCACTTATCTAAAATGGTAGGAATGAATATTAATAATTCTGTTCATATAAGGAGTCTAATATATATTGACAGTATGTGGCACAAAGTTGGTCACAAATCCATGATTTTAATGGCTGTCATTATTCTAAGTTAATAAGTATATCAAGAGACAGGTATTCGAATTCAAATCAAAGTAGTATGATTCTAGATGCATTAATATTATCATTAATATTATTAATGTGTATGTTTGTTTATGTGGATATGGGTGTCTATTGGGGGTGTATAAATGTGTACTGTGTGCGTATGGAGGCCAAAGAACAATTTTTGGGTGTCTTTTCTTAGGAGGTATCTACTTTGAGAGATTTCTTTTTTTTTTCTGAGACAAGGTGCCTTATTGACATAGAGCTTGTCAAATAAACTAGCCTGGCAGCACAGGGATTAGCCTATCTCTTCATCCCCAAGAGCAATGGGGTTTAAAGTACACCCTATAACATCCAGCTTTTTAAAATGTGTGTTCTAAGGGTTAAACTTAGGTCCTCAGGAGTTCAAGGCAAATCCTTGACTAAACTATCACTCTATCCTTTATACTATTTTTAATTCTGATTGTTTAGTGTCTATTTATTTTTAAAACAACGAATGTTTACAGGAATTCTGGAAACCTTGGAAGCAAGGAAACACATGTTATCAAAAAGGATTATTCCCCATATAGTAATAAATCTGAAGCTTAACCACCTAACCCAACTTAGAGGTGAATAACCTTAACCCAATTTGGTGTAGACTATAAGGAGGGAAAGAATCAAATAGGAACTCAAACTGATCACATTCTGTTTGTTTTTCAGATGATTCTAATAGATCAACTAGCTTAAAATAGTAGAATGATCAATGTCGTTTTCAGGTAGCCAACCATCAATCAGTCTTGATCAATTCTGCATTCTTACATGAATAATACTTATCTTTGTCATCTTCTTCGCAGTAATTATTATGATTTCTCATCTCAATGAAGAGCTATTAATGTCAGTCTGTGGAAAAAATAATTAAATAGAAACATTTCAAAAACTAATGTCACAACTGATTCTCATTCTAATTGTGCTTGTTCCCAAATTTAGAGCATACTGAGCATTAGTGGGTAGAAACAAGCCATAAATTATTGTGTTTATGACATGCATTGCAGCATAGAACTGCATGCCAAATTCTTCTGACAGGCATAACAAGAATTGTTCAGAAATGCTGCTATGTTTGGTGCCAAATTCAGTGATAATTTATTGCTCTCTGAATTTCGACATCTTTCTCTTGTTTTTTTTAATTTTAATTTTTTTTTATTTTTAATTTTTTTTGGATTTTACTAATTCTCCAGTGGTGGAATTTGGATCTTCTTCTGCTTGGGGGAAAATATGACATGTCCACAATGACCTTCATTAACTAACACCAAAGGCCTTTTGAAAAAAACTATATAGAAACTTACTACTGCAAAGGCTTAATATATATGTATATGTATCACATATCACATATATGTATATATACATACACACATAAACACACATTATATGTATATATATATATTAAAGGATTTTAAATTGAATTACCCTAAAATATAGGCCAGTACCTAAACATGGTACCATATGCTGCCACATAAACTCCCCAGTGCCAAGAAGGGGTTATCTGCTTTTGACTTGTTGACCAGTGAGATCACAGAGGCTCCCCCAATATTAGAGGTTATTGTCAATGTTATTGGTTACCATTAAGAACCTGATAATAAAACACTATTGATTAGGATGTTGTACTTAGATCATAGAATGTAGAGTATCTAGCTAGTACTCACCTGGAAGCTTCACCACTACTGGCTAACCTTCATAGTATTGGAAAGTGCTGTGTAGGCTATTGGAGGAAAAAAATCAATTACCAGTCTTACCCAGCAATGGAACCTGTGAGCCACAATCCTGACCTATCTGGCAAGATATGCCCTCTGGTGCAATAGTGGAATGGATAGCATAGGAGGAAGCAACTACTTTATGGTTGCATTTAAGGCCTGCTTCACAAGATGAAACCCAAGAACACTGGCCAAGATAATAAGGTTTGACATACCATAGGCTCTACAGGAGAACTTAGCTACTATTATTTTGCCAAATGGACATAATATTAATATTCTAGTGAGTCAAAATTATACACGTATATCCATTTCTTTCTCAACTCTCATCATAGAAGCTTCTCAACATAGTAGAATATGATCAACACAGAGCCCAACAACTGGCCAAGGTGCAGAGATTAAGATGCCTCCTGTTGCTCAGACCTAAATGCTAAATGGAATCAAGTCCAGTTTGTGCTGGCAGACTCTTTTGAGCATGGAGCTTACCCTGCAGTGTGGTCAGTGTAACAAATGTTGCTCCATTGAGTAAAACTGACTTTTCCTCACTCATCAGCAATCAAATGTTGATAGCTCCTGGGTTAGGCACAGAATTGCATTTCCTCTCTTCTGTGTTGGGATTTTGTTCCAACCCAACCCCTATGACTTTATAGACGACCGATGTTGTGTATGGAAAACACGGTTTTCCTTGAATTCATCCACCCCATTTGGCTCTTATACTCTTTCCATTTTATGTGATGTGGAAAGATCCACATGGTCTTCCACAATGATCACCAAGCCTTGAGAAGAGGCTATGCAATGTGTGTGTGTGTGTGTGTGTGAGAGAGAGAGAGAGAGAGAGAGAGAGAGAGAGAGAGAGAGAGAGAGAGAGAGNGAGAGAGAGAGAGAGAGAGAGAGAGGTGGGGGAGGGAGAGGGAGAGGTGGAGTGGGCTTCTGAAGTTGGGTGAATAGGGAGGTAGGAGAAGATCTTTGAATAGCTGGGACAGGAAAATGAATGTCATCAAAATATATTGTATAAATTTCTCAAAGAAAAAACGAAATCTTTATTTAAAAATCCATCTATGCCCAAAGTAAAGAAGAATCTAAAAATCCTGAAGCATATTGTCAAAATTTAACTAGGGACACAAGGGACCATACGGGTATGTTGGAGAATATTTTCTACCTGCTGTGGCAAATGGAGGTTTAAAGAACACTCTGAGTTCCTATACTGAGCAAAGTAGGGTGTCACTTGTGCCTAGGGTGACTTATACCTAAGTGCCATATAGGCTTAGTGAATCAAATAAGTTGTTCATTTTTTATATGATGTGGATCTTTTTTTCAATGATAATGTAGCAATAATTGTCTTTCTCATTTTTCTATTATTTACTTATCACCTGCTATTTACCATAATTACTTCTTAGGACCTTAGATATCGTCACTGTAGTTCTGCAAATCTGGGGGGGGCACATACTATATTTTAATGAAAGAAAATGAAAGGTTGGTAAGATTATAAAACCCTTGCAAGGTTTAAAACTAGTGAGAAAAGGTGCCATTGATCCCATGCCTATAATCTTCAAGGGCAAGTCTAAACATCCATTGTTCTAGTGATGACTTCTAACCCTCTTGCTTATATGAATATTTAGTTTGTGTGTCAAAATATCTGGCAACAGTAAGATTGGGAAGAAAAAGGAGAACCTCTTGGGGCTCACAGTTTGCATGGCAGGGAAGGCATGAAACTGGACAGGTGGGGTAGGCACCCCGCACTATATTCAGCCAGGAAGAGGAAAGGGAGTTGGGGGAGTGGGAGGGAAAAGGGTGGAGGGGAGGAGGTGGAAAGTTTTAATTAATTACTTAATTAAAAAGATAAGATAAATGAAATAAGGAAAGAAAAATAGAGGAGAATCAAAAATGTCTAGAGCTGACTCAGAGTGTAAGTGCTCTTAAGCCAGCCCCCCATTTTATGATGGAGGCCCAGGTGAAGGGGAAGCACCCACTAGAGTCACTGTCTTGGAAATGTACACTGTGGGGTCTGGACAGGGTAAGGCAAGCAGAAGAATAGCTAGTGTTGTATCCGCTGGGTTAAACTTGACCTGGTCAGATTGACTTTGCTGCTAGTGAGGGTGAAACACTTTATGAAGTGAAACTTTGGTTTGAAGATGGATGCTGCCGTGGAAGGAGGACTCTCTGGAGTGTGAGTTCTGGTCCAGGGAGATGGTTAGACACTTGTCTTTGTCTCTGCATGTGGGCAAGGGAAGTGTTTGCTTGATCCTCATCAAGGTCTACCATATAGTTATGATACCGTGATTCTTTAAAAACTTCAATACATAGCAGGCACAGTCAGAAAGTAAGGCTCAGTGTGATTTACAGGGGATATGGCAATTTATATAGCATTTAATGTTTTATAAATCTCTCCTCATAAACCTTGTTATTAGAACCTTATCGCCCTTGTGAGTATTAGCCTCTCTTTTATAAAGGGGCACGGAGTGAGTTTAATAAGATATTTCCTGTACTGGGGATGCTGCTGCACTTACTGCAGGGATCAGACCTGCTCAGGCTTCCCTCTGAGCTCCACAGTTAAAGGCTTCACCATGACTTCCCCTTGGAGAGAAGCAATAAAGTAAGGATAATCCTGAACGTGCCCAAGAGTTGTTGAGAGGATATGTAAGCTGCTGGCGCATACCCAGTGAGGATCCTGACTTGTTCATTTATTCTGTCAATAAATATGATCTGTCTCAGCCTCTAAACAACAAGAAAAGGTGATTGCTCTGAATGAAATAATAGAGCTTAGTAGGCTTTCCAGATTTGTTTGCTTTTAAATAAAGAGCATGTAAAAAGAAATGGATAAGGAAGGCCATAGAAGTGTGAAGAGGAACCCGTAGAAGTATGTAGTGTTCAGATCCTAATTTTTGTGCCAGTGTTCCATCATGATGTGAAGAACAAGTGTAAATGCACCAAGGGCAGAAGCTATTGCTACAGCAGCCCTACTTGCCATGTTCTTCGTCTTTCAGCATGAAACCAACCCCCAAGTGATGGTTACTGACAATTACGAGAGGATTCCATTAGCTCCTTGGTAACAAGATGCTTATTTGCCTTATAGAACACTTCAATGAGTTTTACATTAGGCTGAATGAGCTGAAAAGCCTCTGAGAAATTGAACAAGGAAGTGTAATGATGACTAGTCTTGCAAGGATGAATCTTGGTGAGCTGTTGCATGTAGAGGGTAAGAAATGAGTTTGAATCAAGGGAAACAGTAAAGAGGTTATAGAAACAACTTTGGCAGTGATATGGATTTTGACATTAGCAGTAAAAAAGACAATACATGCCCACATTCTGGATATATTTTGAAAGTAAGGAGAATCCATAGATGTGTTAGATTGGGCTAAGAATTTGATTGGGGATGATCTGATTTTCTTGGCTTAATCTCTTAGAAGAATAAAATTTAGTTAAACCAGGTGAAAATCTAAAGAAGAGGGTAGTCTGGGTGCTGGATATAAGGATTTGCTCTAAGGGATGTGATGTATGATACTGTTTACACGTGACCAGGGAGGTGCAGTGTGCAGTTAAATAAAGAGCTCTGGATTCCAGGAAAGTTGAAACTGATCAAGACATTAATGTGACTGAGAATAATAACTGATATTAAAATAAAAGTAGGTAAGAATTTAGAGTCAGGTGACACTAATACTTTTATGATATGAGGATGCTAAGGACTAATTTAATAATGTAAAGAGCAGGTAGAAGTGGATGCATGTAGCTATGATGATAGAGAGCTATATAAATACTTATTGCTACCAGTTACTGCTAGCAGTTCAAGTAACATGAAACTGACACAGTAACCAGTGGCTTTATCAAAATGGTAATTACCGATGATATTTACAACAACAAAGTGGGAGAATGGGTGCAAGTCTGATTAGAGTAGATATAAAAACAATAAAAAACAGAATTTTTATTATTTACATACTTATAAACTAATAAATGTAATTAGGTTACTTACAATAGCATGGGTGAAGCATTATTTATGGAGCATGGGAGATTTACCAAACATTACATCACTGGTAATCAAGTCACTCCTTCCCTTAGCAACTATCAACAGCTTGTAGATTCTCAGGGTAGGGAGATGCCTTGTGAGCCTCTCCTCACTTATGACATAATGCTGACAGGTCCAATATTAAGTAGGTGTTATATTAGTAATCACAATGGCTGACAATGAAAGAAGGTCATGCCCAGGAGACACCACTCCTCAACACTGCACACCTTCTTTCTGCCAAACGAAATATTTAATATAAAGAAGTATGGATATGAGATCCTAGGTGAAGGTCAAAATCAAACTGAATGCATTTTATTTGAAATAGAAGTGATTAGAGTATGCTATTAGCTCTTGAAAATGATTCAATGGAATGATTGGGAGATACACACTTGAGCAAAACCAAATAAATTCAGGAGTCTGAATGTATATATTTATATGTATGTGTACATGTATCAAGAATAATTAAGGGAAAAGAAAACAATAGAGATGTTATAAGGAAGCAGATGGAGGACTGGAAGTAGAGAAAGATGGCAGTGGATGATGGACAAGATATAACAGGGGATTGTAGTATTTTATATGCATGTGTGGGAAGTCATAATGAAGCCCAATAATTTGTGATATTAATAAATGCTAATAAAAATGAAAACAAGAGACCTATATAACATTTCTGAAGTGTTCTTAAATAATGGGAACCAAGTGAATCTTCTTTGATTTTGTTTAATGTGCAGATTAGAGAACAGCCTATATCTTATTTTACCAAGCTGCTTACAGTATACCCCAATGTGAAAACTTTTCTGTGCTGAAATTTGGTAACAGGCCATCAAGAATTGAACCCCATCAGCTGGATTCTGTGTTTTTCTTACTAGTGGCAAACATCAGAATTTATGTTCTAAAGTTGTGGGCATAGGCCTTAATTAGCTTGGCAGTGTATTGCTGTCTCGTGGAGCATTTGTTCTTGGAAAGTTCTGGCTCCCAACTCAATCACCACAGGGTGAGAACTCAAGCATGTCTCAGCATGTCATTGAACAGCCCTGGCTTAGCTGCAAGCCAGCAACCACTTCCAACTGTCAACGACAGTCAATGATATTTAAGGTCCAGCCACATGAGCAGTACCACCTCCAGAACTTTCTGTTCATATCTGAGTGACAATATATAAAAAAGAAAAAGAACCAAACAGGCAAAGCAAGCCAACCACAGCCAAGACAGCCCACCTGACCATGAGGAAGAAAGTGGGAGAAAGAAAGAGAGAGAGAGGGAGGGAGGGAGAGAGAGAGAGAGGAAAATCCTATTGTGGTTTTAAGTCACTTAATCTGGGAGCATTTTTTTTTTTTGTATAACAATAGAAGATAAGAACACACATTGGTACTTAAAGGGAAGTGAGGTGCTGTGTAACCAAAATCTAAGCCAGGAGAGGGTTAAAGAATGCGCTGTTTCTTCAGGGAGTAGTGCAAAGGCCATGGCACAGATAGCATCTACGGTTTGTTAAAGGATATTTGAGCACACTGTGAACCCCTAGTTTGTGTTTTTGTTAATTAAATAAAAGCAACCTTGGATAAGGAAGCTGAATTAGCAACTAGTTGACAAAAGTTATCATAGAAAGTCAGTGGGTGTCTGTAAAGTATAGAAAATGCATAGGAAGCAGTAGGGAGGAATTTGTGTGGAGTGGATGTTTCTGTTTTGGCAGAGCCGAAGGATGCTCTCTTTCAGAGATTCCAGCAAAGAGAGGTCATCTAGTTGCTACTCATCCTCTCTGAGCCAGGAGATTTTTCACCCCAGCCTTTGACTCCTGAGTTTTATTGATAAGTAGAAGGATAGAGATTTAATTAAAAGTTGTCTTTGGCAGCGGCGACATAGCTGGTGCCTGTAGGAACAGAATTCCCACCAGGCTGTGGTCTGAGCAGCCAAACTGCTGCCAGCGAAACAGGCCAACAACTGGGGAGCTGCAATCGCTGGCTGAAACAGCAGTAGCTTAAAGGACAGCCTCCGTGCTGAAGGAAGACCAATGGCAGCCTTTCGTCAAAGCCCTGGTAACAAGTATACAACAGGATTGCCATGAGCAAGTACTTTCCTCCTGCCTTCTGGTTCCCATCATTTCAACAGAGACACCTGCTGAAGGCTTCCCACCTCCAGTCTCCTGCTGAATATATGTTGAGTTGGTGGGTGGCTTCTCATCCGTTTCCAGTTCCTCCATCCTAAAGAAGTTATATTTTGGGTACTGGATCAAAGAGTCACAATATGGATGACATACACCTGGGTCTGCAGTGGGTAATGCGATCCTTATTGGGGATGCAGTGAGATGAGTTGGAGTTTTCTATTCCCTGGAAGTAAAGGAAGCATAAAATGTATAAAGAGCATATGTTAATTAGTGTAGAGTGAAATATTCTCTAAATATGATATGCGTAGTAACTTCTACCTGCATGCTTCTACTGTCTGGCCCCAATCTGTCCACAATCAAGAGGTTTATGTTTTCCATTGAATCTAAACTACTATTGTTATGACCAGTAGATCCAAGAGAAATTATTTCTTGCCCCTTTTTGTCATAGATTTTATTCACCTAGTAACTTCTATTTTCCTAATACGAAGCTTACTCTTAAGCCACAGTTTTGTATTGATTTGTTTAAACTCAACCACTGAAACACAAGAAACCCACATCCAAAGGTATGTTTGGTGGCTCCATCTGAGGTTCAGAATGACTGACATCAAATCTTCAGGCATGAGGAGGAACCACCTGGGTACTGTCTTACTTCCTCACAGGAAAGAAATTCCTGTAAGGTCCTCTCAGTTGAGCCCAGTAAACTTACAGGGTTCTGAGAGAAGGGTATATGCAGCAGGAGGGTTTTCTGTGCCCTGCCTGGTCTCACAGCAGCTTATGAAATAATCACTCAGAGGCTTAATATTAATTATAATTGTTTGGCTCATGGCTTGGGCTTTTTACTAACTAGCTCTTGCACCTAAATTAATCCATTTCCTTTAGTCTGTATTTTACCATGAGGTTTATGGCTTGTAACCTCACATCTTGCTTTCCTGGTGGCTGCTGGCATCTCCCTCAACTCTGCCTTCTTTCTTGCTATATTCAGTTCGGCTTTCCCTCCTAGCCATTTTCTTCCCTGCCATTGGCCAAAGCAGCTTTATTCATCAGCCAATAAAAGCCACACATATTCACAGCATCCAGAAGGACACCCCACATCAGATGTATTGTTAGCCAGTGGACTTGGGGGCCGTTTGTTACATGGCAACAAATATCTGAGCAAGCTCTTTACCTCATTGTTGTGATGTTCAGCGTGCAAATGGATGCATGATGCCTAGAAAACACTGGCCTCAGGACAGACAATCTACATGATCTTTCTCTCTTCTTCAGTTTAGAAAGAGTTGAAATAAACTCAATTGTGTCGTCAAAAAGCTGAAAGTCACATGATTTTCTTAGTGCCTAACTTTTCTGTATGTGATGTAGTGAAAATTTTCCTATTCTCTCAATCAAACAAGCAAATCTTGGAACCAAGTTCTCCGACATGAAATGCTAAATATTCAGACTCAATGGTGAAGAAACCTTCACCTGTGACTTGTTCTTTAATGGAACTTCGAGTGGGAGGCATCTGAGGAATGTTTTAGAATCAAAGTTAGTGTTACATTGATTGGAAAATGATAAACAAAAACTGGGCCTTCTTTAGAGCAGAAAGGATGTTTGCAGCTGTCTGGCATATTAAAGACAGAGTTTTTATTTTTCTTGACACAAATAGAATTTAATTAGCAAAAGCTAAGGTATGATTATGACTATGTGACCCAAACACAACTTACAGAAGGGGCTTTTGTCAGTATATGGACAGTTCTAGCTACCTATCAATGTCAACATCCTCAAGGACTTATCCTGAAATCAAACATTGAGTACTCAGTTTGTATACCATTCATAGACTTCTCGGTCCAGGAAGATTCAAGATCTGTAAAAAGAATTAATGTAAATGGCCGTTTGATCAATTGGAGAGAGTATTTTTGTTGCTTGTGTCTTTCTTTATATGTAACATGCTTGAACAGGTTTATATGCCTCAGATCTTTTAATTAAAAATATTAAGAGGTATCATTATTTTTCCAAGAAAAATTAATACTTCCACATCATGTGGACAAGGGGTTCTGAAGAACTTTTTTTTCCTCCTAAACTAGTGAATGAAAATACAGAAGATTTTGTTTGTTTCCAAATGGAGACAGAACTGGAGTGTAGACATCTGCTTTCGGATAATTTCTAAGCAGACTGAGCCACATGGGGGCAGTAGAGGGCCGTGTTCCTGAGCTTGGGCTGCCAGAAAGCATGCAAGGCACCGCGATCTTTATTCCTATTTCTGTTCTCTCCTGGACTCTGACTGAAAGAATTGCCTGTCTGACCCAGTCTGTAAACTTTGTTTTCAATCATCACCATCCGTTTTCTGAAGAACTTATGCAGACTCTTTGTTCATCTATTCATTCATCGCTCACGTTCCTTTTTTGTTCTATGCTGCGTCTAGAAAACACACTCCACACAGTTCTCTCCACTGAGTCTCTGCTAGTCTAGTGGTGGATGCGGTGTGAGTATAGTAGAGTAGATACAGAAGGAAGTTTGAGCCTCCCTGGTGCCCCAAGAAATCACACAGCTGATGAAGATTCCCTCCCAGACAGGACAATGGCCTGGAGTGTAGGAGAGAAAAGGCAAATACTACCTTGAGACAGGGCATAGAAGATCAATAAGAAAATCTACTGATTGATAGGTTAGTGCTAGGAAAGCCTGTGTAGTTGAGTGTGTGTGCAGGCTCCACCTTGTACCAGCTAATCAATCAAGTGATACGACTGATAATCCTTGATATTTCCTCAAGGCTTCATGATGTCCGCAGACTCTTCAGCATCGTAGCTGCCAAGGCCTGTTGGATTTACTCTAGTCCACCTTGAGATGCCCTTTGGCTCACTCCATCTTGTAGCAGATCCTCAGAGTAGCAACCTCTGACTACAGAAGGAATCTTGATCAAGGAATTTGGTGTTTAATTCATAGGGTGTGGAGTAGTTGTTTTAATGGGAAAACTTGAAACTAATTTTTTTAGAGTACAGAGTAAAAGACAGGCTCTTACCACTGACTAGTCGACAGAGGGCGCTCTAGGAAAGGGTGCATTGGATAGTTTTCTTTTTCTTTTTTTATTTTATTTTATTGATTTTTATTGAGCTCTACATTTTTCTCTGGTCCCCTACCTGCCTCTCCCCTCCTTTCAACCCTCTCCCAAGGTCCCCATGCTCCCAATTTACTCAGAAGATCTTAGATGGTTTTCTTTTGTACTTGTTTATTGTCTTGCCCGCTTGTGTGTGAATTTAATAGATGGGTTTTACTGCAGCCCCCAGGAACATGCATGCAAAAAGAAATGAAAGTTTCAAAATCTATTAAAAGGAAACAAGCATGTAACTCTACAATTTTGACATCTATTTGATTGTGGTTTCAGTATAATTTAAGAATAATATATACCTCAATAATCTTGGGAAATTTATGTAGCATCTTTTATTTATTTTATTTTATTTATTTATTTTATTTTATTTTATTTATTTTATTTTATTTATTTTTTACTCTGCTTGCTTGATAGCCAAGTGAGAGAACATTAGCAGGCAACCCAAAGTGTCAATCTGAACATTAAGCCAATCAATAAATGAAGGGCTGAGCTGACATTATGCCATAATGATTGAAGAAGGTTAGTTACAAAAATCCTTGTCATTAATACCATTTGATGGCACCTGAACTCTGTGCCAGCAGGTTAGAGTCAAAGTAGGATTAGACCACACACTAAAACTTCATGACAAGATTGATTTTTGAGAATGGAGGTCTGAAAACAGGCTTGGGGAAAGATACCAAAGGCACTTATATATAATATTTACACATTTAAATTAAATTAAGTGAATTGTAAAGCCAGTAGAATGGTATGTTCATATGTTGATTTGACATGACGAATGTAAGACTATTAGCTATAGTATTATATCTTTGCTGTTATTCATACTTAACATTTTTGTCAAAAATAAACTCATAAATCGTTGAGTGGAGTGTTGTAGGTTTGCTGCTACCAAGACATATCAGTCTAGATTATAACAGGCTTTGGGGTTCCTAAGCCAGGATCATGCTGAAATACTGCAGAAGGCTACCTAGACATTGCAAAATTAGGGGGTGGTTGACCTGAATAAGAATGAAAAACAAAATCACAATTTTGATCTCACATTCATGCTAAGCCCTAGCTTAGATTCTTTTTTATTACCTTTACTAAAAATAATATTTCAAGCATTCAGAGAAAAACACTGCTTAGATGTGTACTTACCCATACTTTGTAGTGTGAAGTTTGTGATAAGCTCCTAGATATCAGGTATGGGAGATTTTGCACCTTGGGAGACATTTGTTAAAATCTGAAGACACTTTAGGTGATCATGGCTGTGGGACTGGTGCAGCTGACATCGAGTGAACAGGGGCTGCCGATTTTGGTTACCTTAAGCAATTACCAAGAAGTCCCATAGCAGATTGACCAAGCCCCAGAGTCATCAGTGCAGGGGTGCAGAAACCCCAGTGTTCATCACCCTTCACTTAAGTAGCAGGATCCTGTGAACTCTCCAGAACCCTCCAATAGACATACTCCATTGCCAAAACCCTAATTTTCTATTGACATCTTTAACCCTATATTAACATTTTGTTAACTTTATTATTATTTTTCCTTTAATAAATTGACATTTTAGGTTGGTGAACAAAATAATCATTTCATCATGACATCGTCCTAGGTGCTATTGTCCTGTGTTTTCATTTGTTTACTTTCTTCCTCTTCTTGTCTTTCCTTATTCACTGGATGACTTCTTCCTTCTCTCACATAGCCTCACACAGAGCATAGTAAGTTATTAATACTAGGACCCCTTAATAGTGTTCTGGTGTTTCTTCTATGCATGCCTTTGTCTGCTACTGGCAAGACTATCTGACATTTCACATAATCTTCCTGTCCATCATATAAAAGGGAAATGTATTTTATCAAGGTGATTTGATCTAATGGAGGTCAGGTTATGTTATAGAAGGTGACTCCCCAAAGGAATGCTCAGGGTGGATATATTTGGTGACCAGCATTTCCCCTAATAGGCACACAATTTGCTATTTCACTGTCTAAATCCCTCACTTGAACAATATCTATTCATTCTTCACATTGAGGCTCGATGGTCACTCCTTGAAGCAGAGAACTAAAGAAAGAGGGTGGCGATCATCCTATTGCAGTCACCCTTTCAGTTGCAGGGATTGCCACCTACTGGCAGCACATGACTGAGTGTTTCGCAGAAATTACCCTTTGCGTGAAAGAGTTGCCTAACCCAATGGTAGAGTCTTTTCTCAGAGATAGCCTAAGTGCTGCAGCTGTACAACCCACACCAAGAGCAGATGAAAAGGGTAAATAATGCACACAGAGATGCTGTGGTCATACAACCACACCAAGGCAAGATGTGGTGGATGTACAAAAGAGTCCTGTTATGGTCTGAACTCATACCATAGAGGGACATACAAGCTGCAATTCCACTGTGGTCATACGTTCTCTTAGTCCCCATAACAGAGTCCATTTTTGCTTCCCTGCATCCAAGTTGGTGCTCAGAAGAGACTGCCACAGAGCATCCCTACACACAGATCTAGTTATTCTTAAAACTTGCAGACCATGGCTCTAGAAAGCTGATCCAATGTGAGGCAGCAGATCCAGCATGTGTCTTTGGCAGACTATCATCTTCTGAGACAAGAGAGGCAGATCCTCTTGCTGGAAGAAGCAGGGGTATGGCTATCCCAGGCATTTGGGTTCTTCATACATCTCTGTCAGTCTACAATGAACTCAAGTGGGAAACACTGAGCAAAAATGTTCGGAAGATGGTACATCACAGGCTTGGCAAAGATTCTGAGTGTAAAATTAAGTGGCAAAATGTATGTAGCTTGCAGCTCCATGTCCAATAAAATAAATAAATAAAAAACAAACAAATAAATAGATTGTTAAATAGACTTTTGTGGGTTCACACTTTACCTGGTGTCCATCGTGGGGTGATCCCAAAAGTCATTGGCTAAATGGGCCAAACTCCCACAACAAACAATGACAACAACAGCTAATAATAATAATAGTAATAATAATAGTAAC
Organism: Alexandromys fortis; assembly: GCF_014885135.2. Taxonomy (NCBI): domain Eukaryota; kingdom Metazoa; phylum Chordata; class Mammalia; order Rodentia; family Cricetidae; genus Alexandromys; species Alexandromys fortis. Next base: position 5,364,322 of record NW_026067930.1, read on the forward strand.
TGTAATAATAATAATAATAATTAGTGCTTAAGGGACTGAAGAAATGTATTACTTGGTGAAATGCTTCTGGATAAGAAGAAACTCTTGAATTTTGGTTCTCAGAACCTACAAAAGAAGCCAATTTGACAGCAAATATCTCTTATCCAGCACTGAGGTAGTGGGGTATGAAGACTGGAGGATTCTTGGGTCTTCTTGGCTAACCTCATCTATGAGCTCCAGATGAAATGAGATCCTGACTCAAAAAAGATGTAGACACAAGTAGAGAAAGACATCAAACACTGACCTCTGCTCTCTGCATGTGCTTAGATGTGTATGGGCAATCACCCCCCCCCCACGCACACGAGCACACACCCCTTACACACACACTGACACAATTTGATAAACTGCTTAAGACATATTAAAATCTCGCAATGAATGCTGGCTGTGATCACATAATTAGAACAGTTAGAAGTTGACTGACAGCGTACAACTCATTTCATTCTAATGACATCTTTATTTGGCCAATAATTGGCCTCTAAATCTGTAAGCTGCATATGCAAAATTCAAAATCAGGTAGTTTCAAATGAGAATAACATTATAAGACTACAGGATCCTACTTCTAGGAAGATGTCTTTGATAGGTGGCTTCTTCTTTCCTGCCTTACACCTAGACTTTGTTCTCTTTCCTGCTCTTTGCATAACCTGTGTGTGTTATGTACTTTAACCAGTGCTGTTGGTTTGTGTAAGACTGTACCCATCTGTCTCTGTAAGATGAAGAGATCTTTCCTGCCCATGGTGGAAGCCCAGTTCTGGGCCCAGAATCCAGCACAGAGTAAGGATTCCACTACATCTCAGGATTTAATATGATCTCAATAGTTATATTTTATCTCAAAAATATAAAATTTTCTTGTTTTCTGTGGATTTCAGGTTCTTTTTAGAGAAAGTCTAATGCGCCTGCTTCCGGTGCATGTCACTCATAGTGGCCTTCCTCTGTGATTAATTTTTATCACAGAGAATTTGAGAGACAGGGATCACTTTCATAACGCCCCTTTCAACCAACACCTATTGCCGAAGCTTATCCTTTGAACTTGGGATACACACTTCTTCCAATGTGATATCCACAAGGTTTCCATGGCAACTAATTCCAAGGAGCATTTCTATCTCCTCCTGCATCTGACTTTCTTCCTCTCTGTGGGCCATTCCAGGGACACCAAGCAATTGGAATGGGACTCGGGTCACCATACCAAATGTTTCACAGCTGTCAAGAGCAGGTGTACCTATTAAATAAATTACTCAAGCTAATATGTGCTGGTGTATAATATTTCTGCAATTCCAAAGATCCGACTGCTGTCATCAGCTCTCTCATTGAGTAATCCTTGAATTTGATAGAAGACTCATCAGCAAGGGACATGATGCCAGTTAGGACACAAAGATTAGTAGCCAATAGGGTGCGTATATACTCATACATTATTTTTTTTACTTATTATTTGGTTTCATTCATGAAGATCACATGTTTGAGTCAATGGTTGTATTTTAACTGCAAAATATAATAACATGGGACTTAGCACCACTTCCTTATATTCAAGAGTTGACTTATAAGTTATTTCCTTGACCTGCTGAAGGAAGAAGGTGATGTTTTTAAACATCTTGATTCTTTGTTAAAAAAAATGATACTCAGAATGTAATATCCACACATAGTCTCTAATTTCAAAGACTGAAGAGTTCCCTGAATGGAAAGGCTTACATAAATTGTAACTTAGTTCAACTCTTGTGTCTATGGGATGTCAAGGCAGGTTATCTGGTCCTACCTGTGTATCTGTGCTTTGTGAGCATTGTACATACACTCTCTGAGTCCCTTATGGGCAAGATCATATGGTAGGTTCCAGGCTGTGTAGGAGGTCCTGTTACAACCTGTCACATGGTCCTTATGTTATTATCACTTTCTATAGCTCTCAAGTGAACTGCCCAAGGCTTGTCCTCCACAGCAACCCTGATACAAAAGATAAGAGATAACACACACGTTCGCTATTTTAAGCTTCTGCAAATGTCAGGTTGCCATGAGGCCAAGTCCAGAATCTGTGTGAGAGTGCTCTTGAAGTGCACAAGCACTAGGTGACAAGTCATTATTGGGTTCGCCATATGATCAGTCTGCTACTTTGTCGGGTCCATATGGTCAGGCCATGTTCCATGTTTTTAATGTGAGGTGTTAATGAAATCTCTTTTCGGTCTTTATGGTTTGGAATCTGGTAAGCTTTTGTTTCATCTCACTTAATTCTACGTGTACTTGAGAATAATAGATAGTTGGAGATGGGAGATAGTAAGACATCTTGAATGTATGACAAGTTGTAACAATCTTTCACTACTTTTTGCCTAAAACTCAGTATATATTGTAAGTTTCTACTATGACAAAGATTCTTAGTTTTATCAATTTCTTTCTTTTTAAATTTATTTTTCTTTTTTATGAGCACTGGTGTTTTGTCTGCATGCATGTCTGTATGAGGATGCCAAATCCTCTAGATCTTGAGTTACAGACAGTTGTGAACTTCTCTGTGAGTGCTGGGAATTGACCCCTGGTCCTCAGGAATAGCAGACAGTGCTCTTAACCACGGAGCTATCTTTTTAGCCCCCAATCTCCCTTTTCTATATTATATATTTTTAGTATAATTTTCTATGAATTTGTAGCATGGAGCTTCATTTAAGCATCTATATTCATATAAAGTCTTTGTATGATGAAGTCTATTTTATTAAGACAATTGTATCTCTGTTATTACTTGCCTAGTATATGTTGTTTTATATTTTCAAACCATACATACCTATATTATATCTTTTATAAAGAGGATAGAGCCTTTCATTATTTTAAATTCCATTTGAACATTTTAAAAATAAGGAATTTCATCAATTTATATAATTTAGAATAACCTGACTTAATATTTTAATTTTCAGTGTATTTTCATTTTTCTAGACTTTTCTTGAATTCTGTCTAACTTTTTAGAAGCCCCATTTATGCTTTTTAAGGTTCTTTTGCACCTTTGCCCTGCCAATGAGTTGCTTATTTTTGCCTTTTGAAAACTTCATTAACGTGATTTTTTTCTATTATGTTGGATTTTAATTATTTATACTTTATATATTGAATATTTACTTTTTTCATATTTCCCTAGAAGTTAATGCTTTATGATCTCTATACATTTTTCCAACAAGAAAAGTTTCACTACATCCTTCAGGACTTACATGTTATTTCTTTAAAATTTTAATGCTAATTTTTTAAGTTTCAACTGATTTAATATTAATTTTTTTAGTTCCAACCAATTTTTAAAACCACAGATATTATGATTACTATGATGGTAATATCACCCTCTATAAACTTGTTGCTGAATAGGGACATACTTATATGAAATGTCTATATTTATTTATTGGTACTTATTTTTTCTTTATTTTACTTTAAACTGACAATATTCCTCCTTCAGCCTCCAGAGTTTTGGAATTACTGGTGCGTACCAGCATTCTGAGCTCTCAGTTCACCTTACTTCTTATAGGTCTTTCTTCTCTTTATAGCATTATTAAGTATTCTTGAGAATTTCTTTAAATACCTTTCCTTTGTAATTCTTATGTACTTAATCTGTTCCCTTGTCCAACTACCCTGTTTGGCTCTCTTTTAACCGCCTTCTTTGAAGCTACATAATGAAATCAATCTATCATGTACAGTCTACTAATCTAAAAGTTAACCTTATCTGGAAAGATCCTCATAGGCATGTTCAGAATAATGTTTAATTCACGTTCAATCATTTGGAGCTCAGACAAGTTGACATATATGATTTATACAAAAGGTACATACTGTTCCGCTAATATCTCCCCATAACTAAATGCACAGGTTAACAACTCCAGGACAGCTCCTGTGATACTGGCGATACGACTTTCAACAATGAAATTCTGGGGGAAGTGTCTACAATCAATCCAAAACAAATTAAAAGTTGTTTTATAATGGATTATTTACTTACCAGTTATGCCAGAGATTGAACGTAAGGTATTGCTCATGTCGGGTGACTCTATTACCGTTAACCTTGACCCTCTGTTTGTAGAGGGAGAGATAATTGAATAGGATGCTAGAAATCAACAGACAAGGGCTGGAGAGCTGATTTAGTTATTAGCACTGGCTGTTCTTGCAGAGGACCCAAGCTCAGTTCCTAGCATTCACATATCAGCTCTCAATCTTCTGTTACTTCAGGTCCAGGGAAGCTGGTGCCTTTTTTGGGTTCCTCAGGCACTTGGCATCGTGTGATATACTTACATGTATGACAGCAAAATACTCATGAATATAAAAGAAAAATAAATAAAAAACGTAAAAAGGGAATCCGAAGGCAATGGAAAATACCTGCCAACCTTCATGTGAAAAGGTCTCTCAGTGTCAAAAGAAACTCACTTATAACACACCAAGGATTTGGATAATGAAGTGATATGTAAATTCTACATCATCTTAGAAATTCAAGGAAGACATGTTTACTGGACATCAACTCTTCAGACAATACTTTAGGTGAGGCAATTTTCCCCATTGTTGTTGGCTGTAGTCCTTGATATTCAGATGCCAAAAATTCCACTATGAGCACTCAATGAGTTAAAGCTTGTATTAAATTGTCACATTCTGGAAAGCAACTTCAATTAAAATAGACTGTTTATTGGCATAATGATGGATTTCTCTTGCTATAAATGTTCCTCATCCAGATAAACAGTTTGTTCAATTCAGAGAAAAGTAGAATCAATACGAACAGCTGTATTCCTCTCTTACTACAGATTTTACCCAACATTTAATAAAGTTCCATCTTCTCTTGAGTTGATTCCATTTTGAGTTTGTCATCGCAGATGTAATACGATATACTAGCCCACTGAAATACATATACCATGGACTATCTGTGTCTGTTTGCTTAATGGCATATAATGGACAAGCCTAGATACACAAAACAAAGCTGTGCCCCTAAGACCAACTCAAAGGTGGGGGACTTTTCTTTGAAGAAAATTTATTTTGTCTTTCCCAAAAGGAAATATAATATGGGAACTAACAGTGTAGGTTCTGAAGTGTGGGTGTGAAGAAACCCCCCCTTTTTTTTGGTGGAGGATTTTATTTATTTATTTATTTATTTATTTATTTATTTATTAAAGATAATCACCTCTCAAGCACTTCCCTTTACCTAGGCTATTCCAGTTATTCTCCTCATAACATTTGTTATTCATATGATTTTCATTTGTTAAAGCAAGCACAGCTGTTGCACGAAAATGGTTTGAGAAAATAACTTGCCTATAAATCCATTTGTTTTACAATAATTAATCTGAACAAACTCCAAAAATATACTTTAATAACTTTTTAGATCCCAGTTAGAACCAAATAAATGACGGTCATTTATGGTGGATCTGATCTGATTAGATTTCTAGTTTGGTTAACTATCAGCATGCAAGATATTCACCCTGAGGGGCAGTAGACAGAGTCTAAACTTCAGATTTATTTAACCACTAATGTTTATTTATAAACGGTGGCGGATTTTCCCAATTAATTTCCATCATGCTAATAATTTTACTTTGTAACCACTGGTTATATTAGAGGGAGTAACGTCAGATCTAGAGCCACTTGTACTTAACGTTATTTGGGGGCAAAAGGGATGAAAGCAAATCGCCCCCCTTCAAGAAAAAAACAAATTTCAGAATCTGGTTCTTGATTTAACCAAACATCAATCCAATCAATAATTAGTCAATAATTATTATGTACCCATAGCTACAGAGAATGACGAGCCTCTGAACTACAACTCTTCAGAACAGAACTGATGCTGGGTTCTCTGCTATGTTTATATGATTCTTTTCTTCTAGAATAGATACGGAAAAAAGTCTGAAGACAAAAGAAAACAGAAAAAAAATACTCTGGCTAGTTAATAAAACTTAAATATTGCTGGCCCAAATTGTGCTTTTAAATTTCTTTTAAACTAAATTCTAGCAACCGGGAAGGCGTTAGGAAATCAGAGAGTTCACAACTGGCTCTCAAGTGGGTTTTTCAGACTATAACTTGAGGATTTAGATTCTGTAAGTCAGATTGGAAAATGAATAGACATGGGAACTGTTTCCCAAGCCAGCTGTTTATTTGGCGCCAGTCTGATCTGTTGGGCTTTAAATTGTGGTGTAGGGGGAGGTTGGGAATAGGAAAAGAAACAAGTAGACTTTAAGTTAGATTTGGGAACTGTAAAGTTAGTATTTGCAGTCTACATGCTATTGTAACCAATTTCTATTAGTTTAAGGGCAATTGAATTGGTTACATGGTGAAAGGAATGCCAAGTGTCATTCAAAGGACAAGTCCATAACTGAGTCTGATTCAGGAATTGCAGTGAAGGACTAGCTCTCTGTGTCAAGGAATTCTTTCTCACCATTCAGCCAAGACACATGTGACCAGTCATCCATTAGCTACCAATACTCATCAAGGCAATCGTATCTGAAATAATTTAATTCCAATTTTTATTTGTGTGAGAGTATGCCAGTTCTCCACTTCAATATTTACAACTTCTGATTTTAAACTAGAGCCTGTGCCCAGGTCGTCAGGGGTGGCATGTGAGGAGCAGGCAGAGACACAGTGCATTTTCCCAAAGGCTGTCCTTACTATAACCAGACTGACTATAAGCACCAAGAGTGAGTTCTCAGAGGTCACAGGAAGAGGTAGGCCTATAAAAAAATGTGTGAATAGAATCCACAATGTTGGAACTGGTGCTTAATAATCAATAAAGTAGTTAATATTTGAAGTATTTAGTTTTTCAATTACTCGAGTTTGGTAACGCCTAAGGATCCTGTTATTACTCTCTGTCTCCCTGTCTCTCTGTCTCTGTCTCTCTCACACACGTGCAAATAAAACAGATCCTAAGATCAGGAGGAAGCTTCCATTGGAGACTAGTGTGCTTGTGGTGTGGCTATGCTAATAGTTTGCCTTATAATTGTATATTTATCTCTAATCCCAGCAAGCAGGACACATAAAATATGTACATCATTGTATGCCATTTATATCTCCATGTGATACATTAATAAGGAGTAATAATACTGATAGACTAAATAAAGATACAAAGCATAAGAAATATTGCTAGAGAGGGCGGTGACATGGCACATCTCTTTGAGACCCTTTGGCGTTGTGAATGGTGGTCTGGGTGCCTACTCACAGCAAAAATATCACTGTTGCAGCCTCACTTGGTTTCCTCCTCTTATACTCTACATGTTGGTGCATAAGGGAAGGCTCCTACCAGCCTCCATCCCCATCACTGCTCGCTAACAAATCCTCATCCTCCACCAAAATAGAACAATCAAACATGCCCTAAAGAAGAGATAATAGTGTAGCTACCTCCGACTGCAGTTGATAAATTACTGTAAGTCAAGTGCTTACCAGGGATTGCCACAGCATGATGCTCAATTAGTCTTCCTGGATTCATTATATCTATTGTGCATCTTCAGACTGATGCAACCTACAGGCTTAGTCACAGTGAAAGAGCCACACTCCTTCCTGGAAAACAAACAAAGCAATTGCTAAATGCGCATCATCCATTCAGAGTAATTCTTACGGAAGCAAGCTGGTTTTATATTCAAGGCAAACATTTTCAATTTTAATATGTTTGCTTACATGAGATGCAGATTGTAATTTAATGGCAGACTGTTTAATTATGCCTTCATTTGTATAAACTGTAATGTTGCTGCTGAATAAATGAAATAAAAATCTCTTTAATTTCCTCCTCAATATTTAATTTAAATCGATGATAAACAGCGGCCGTCTCTTTGAAACAATGTTAATTAATATCTAGAAGACTCAATTTGTTTTTGGGTGCATGGTATGTGTGCCATGTTGTGTTCGTAATTGAACTGGGAGTGTGATTAATAGAGTTAACCTCTGAAAAGAGGAAAAATATTGTATAATTCTGCTCCATGCATCTCTGGCAATAGAAAAAAATGTATAATATGAGCTTTAGATATTAAGCTGCTCCTATAATTGTTACTCAATACACATGTCAGATTTTGGGGTTTAGAAATATTTCATACACATATCTCATAACTATTTAAATTCTTGAAGCATTCATTTTCCTTTCAGATGTGTCTGACCCAATTTGTACATTCTATTAAAATTAATAAGGTAAGGGAAGAGTGTGAACAATAATTTCATTAAGGCCCTCTGAAGCAGGCACTATTACTGGCTGTAGGGATATCCGGGTTTTCTTGAGGAATAAAAATGTCAAGAATTCTGGCTGTGGTGGTCATGTCAACATTGTATCATGGGTGCTGTCACCTAGTGTTCATGGGACAGTGAACCTTTTAGATGATTAACTTTCACTCATTCCTCCCATGACTCCTCCATGGAAACAAAGGCCTGGATACATCCAATAATTGCCTGAGAAGACAGATGAGTGAGCAGCAGACATCATCAAACCAGTCCACTAGCTTTCCCATTACATGATGGACACCCCAAAAAAATGTAAAGTAGAAGCATTAAACTATCCAGGATAGATTAGTTTTTAAAGTTGACTTATATTATAGGAACTAGTACCTGAGGATCTTATTCTAAAGCCATTTGGCTAGTATAAACCCACAACACAATGGTTAAGTATTACCACCAGAGCCAAGAAATATTCTCTCCCAAGGGCCATGAACAGTGAAAGGTTTGGAGAAAAGGTCCAGTACAAAGCCAATAAAATTGGAAGAATTCAATGGCTGCCAACACACAGAAAAAAAATTATCTATTTTCAGAGAGGCCCTCACTGAGGGGAGAGGAACTATAGTAATCTCCTCACAGTAACTGAGGAGGATGTGAACTACTCAAGAAGTAGTTACTCGTGGTTTGTGTGATGATAGATTTGAGATGGATGGATGGATGGATAGAGAGGTAGACAGACAGACAGAGAGACAGACAGATAGATTTGACAAATCAGGTACAACCCTCTCTAAAAGACATACTATGCTGGTAAAGGTGGAGAGGAAGTGCTGAAAACAACATTGGGAAGTGCTTAAGGACCATCCAGTTTATTGAGTCAGGGTGGTTGTATTAGGCAGACATGTGTGACAAAACACCCAATAAATTAATTTAAGAAAACAAAGATTCATTTAGACTCACAATTTGAGGGCCTTCTCTCCATATGGTTCAAAGGGCATAGCAGAAGAGACTGTGTTATTTGATGTCAGTCCTGAAAAGAAAGGAATGTCTGTCCTATAGGGCTTTCTATCTTTTCTAGGAAGAATTCAGCCTATGAAATGGTGCTGTCCATACTGAGAGAGGGACAATGAACAAGCTATATTTCTCTAGTTACATACTTCATTAATTTAGATACCACCTTCTAGTTTGCATCACTTGCCAATTAATGTGGGATGTCCTTCTGTCTGTGTGTTGCTTTTATTGTTTAATGAATAAAGAATTGCTTTGGGCCTATGGCAGGGAAGAACAGAACTAGGCTGGGAAAGCTAGGCTCTATGGTGGGAGAAAGAAGGTAGGAGTCAGAGAGAAGCCATAGAGCTGCTGGATATAGACACTGGGAACTTTACCCGGTAAGCCACAGACACATGGTGATATACAGATTAATAGGAATGGTTTAAATTAAAATAAGAGTTAGCCATAAGAGGCTAGACCTAATGGGCCAAGCAGTGATTTAATTAATACAGTTTCTGTGTGATTATTTTTGTTCTTGGCAGCTTGGATGAATAAGCAGCCCCCTCCAACATCTAATGATGTCTCTGTTATGGTATAGATAAAACCGCAGCATTCCCCAGTTGGCCTGTGGGCCACAAGGGGCAGCGAGTCCCATGCAGGGAGCCACGTGGTGGGTGAGAGTCACTTGGCTGGTGAAAGACAGAGAGGTACCATGCAGAGAAAGTAGGTATTTCGTGAGTTATGGAGGAGAAAGAGAAAAGGGAGAAGGGGAGAAGGATGAAGACCAGAGAGGCACACACACACACACACACACACACACACACACAGAGAGAGAGAGAAAGAGAGAGAGAGAGAGAGAGAGAGAGAGAGAGAGAGAGAGAGAGAGAATCAGAGAGGTGAGAGAAGAAAGAAACCATGACAACAGTTACCTCTTCAGGAGAGAGATGAAAAGGAAGAAGCTCAGGTTGGAAGCAAAAGAAAAATCTGCTTGCCTCAGCAGACAAGAGGGGCCTGTCTCTTTAAGGGACAGGACAGACCATTACATGGATCTTCCTTCCACTTCCAGCCTGAGCCCTTTTCCTTTGTCTCTCTTCCAAAGAGGCAGCTTCTGCCTCTCTCCCTTCTTCCCACTTCCCCTTTATCCCCTCTTCTCTCTGTGTTTGTGTTTCTCTCTCTCTCCTCTTCTTCCTTCTCCCCTTTCCCCATTCCCTTTCTCTTCCATAACCCACTAAATAAATACCCACTTTCTCTGCATAGAATGCCTATCCATGTCTCTGTCTCTCACCCATGTCATGGTTCTCTGCCTGGGACCCACTGCCCCTGGTGGTCCATGGGCCACTTGAGGATCCACAACATTTCATCTAAATAATAACAGCCCCTTTTAGATAAATGTGTTAATCCATTGATCAGGTATAAACTCTGATGGCACAATCACCCATCAGTGGCAGCTTACAGTAGTGGGTGGCCAAGCCTCTGAGTCATACACCTTCCATCCTTTTTTTTTTCTGTGGGGAATATTTAAATGAAGGATATGCATGTCTGCTTAGCTATCATCAGCATCCCAAAATGTTACTGTGATGTTAAGGTTGATGGTTTTCTGGCAAAGGCAATCTTAGAAGAGTGGGTAGACTCACACCTGTAAGTCAATCCCAGGTATGCCTCTGTAGTGATTCCAGTATCAAAATGCAGAAGTGGTTCATTAAGGGCTCCCAGATACCTTGAATATATCATACAAGATTCAGTTTTAAAAAAAGAAAATTCTAGTCTAAGAAGTGTTGTGAGCCACATTTTTGGGGTAACTTTTTATCATGATGCTAGCCACTACAGATTTACACATTTCAGAGTAAGGGCATGAGGATTAGAAGACTTAGATAGTAGTAACAGAGATAAGAAGGAATCACAGAGACACAAGATAGTATTGGGAGGGCAACACAGAGGATCTTGAATGCTGAATTTTGATTTCTGACTTCTGAGTTTGTCCATATTTATTTTCCACACATTTTTATACCCCAATACAAAAGGGGGTAACATGATACAAAGGATAACCAGGAGAGTTATTTGCTTCAATACTTTGAGACATAAAACCATTAATTCAAGAGAAAAGTATTCTGATGTTTAGGCAGTGAACCTACCCTAGACAAAGTATCCTGAAGGTAGCCACTCCCTAGGTCAAACCACCTATTTCAAAAGAAGGAGCAGAAGTATGCTTGCTTGAATTCTCTGACCTTTGGTCAGGGTGGAGAGGATACACCTTAATGTATCTTAACGTCCAAAACACCAAGTAACCACACCCTAGGTCAGGGTGTGTAGCCACAGTTGTCAACAACTTTGAGTAAGCTCAAACTCTCTGACCTTCAGACAAGGTGGAATAGGATAGCATTTTAGGGCATCCACACAAATGTCTGTCTGTGTTCTTCCCAGGACCTGAGATGATAGGTGGTATATTGCCTAAATTTAAATTGTCTATAAAAATTTGTTAAATGCTTGAACTAAAAGCTGGTGAATACCACCACTGAAAAATGAGGGAGGACTCTGACCTAATTTGAATCAGTCCATTCATGGTTCATAATAGATGACATTATTGGGACTTTATGGAAAAATGAGAAATGGAGCCTCACTAAAGTAGGTCACTGGGAATACCTTTCAAGGGTATCTTCATGGCCCTTCTCGGAAAATTTTGTCTGCTTCTTTTCTGCCTTTAGGTGAACAACTTCTCCTGTTACATGGTCCTACTCCCATGATCCTGTGCTTTGTCGCATGACCACTATAATGAAACTAACTGACCATGACTTTAAACCTCTGAAATCACAGGCAAAAATAATAGTCTTCCTTTAAGTCATTTGCCACAGAGACCAAAGGCTAACATGAGGCAATCACTTAGTACTCTCAGTCCAGGTGAGTGCCATTAGAATCTTTCCCCTGAGCTCCCATGAAGTATGAGGAGTCCTGATCTAGTCCATTAGAGAGCTGTGAGCATAGCTCTTATAAATCATAGTCAATAATTAGAAACTTAGAAGTGATGTGTACTGGTTTTCCAAAGCTTCTGGGACAGATTCCTACATATTTGTTGGCCTGAGGAAGTTGGAATCTACTTCTTTACAGTGATAGGGGCCACACATCTTGAATTAATGTGTTTCTGGTTGAATGCCTTCCAAAGGCTCTTGCTGAGATTCTATCTCTTATAGTTCCTGATACATCCTGGTATTCATATCTGGTGCCAGAATCACTATAGCTTCTGTGATGAATGTCATAATTCTTACTGAATGTCTGTGTTTCTTATACACTTCTTATAAAGATACTTGTCATTAGAATTAGGGACTATCTGAAGTCTATGATCATTTCAATGCAATAATCTATAGCTTTTTATATATAAAGATATTCTGTGTTCAGGTAAGTTCACATGTTCAAGTTCTGGAGATACTTGCATTTGATACAAAGTATTCATCTAACTACATGGGGCATCTATGACCATAAACATCTAACCATTATTGTCTCTGTGTCTATGTTAATGTGTATAATATGTATATAGCAAGGAGAGCTGTTGTTGTTTTTATTCATGGGGTCAGCAGCATGTTGTCAAGTAACAAATAGTTTCATGTGTTTTTACTTGTCAACCAAGTCCAGTCTTGTCTTTGTCCTTACTTGGTCTTTATATATTTGACCGTCTTCCGTGCAGAAAAAAATCTATCTCAAACTCAAAAGCATTTAATACTTCTTCCATGTTTCTAACATACTGCTTCAAGCAAGCACCCTTTCCTGGGGGTAAGTGGGTTGGTTTTGGTGAGAAATTCAATCACTTTGATAACCTTTGCCTTGAATCCTGCTCTTTATCCCCATTGCTCTTTCAATGTCCTGTATACTTTCCGGCGAGTTTGCTGCTACTGCTTCTGGCTGCTTCTCCTGTTGCTTGCCATTATCCATTATGATATACTGACAAAATGTTGCTAGACTGAACATCTTATTGTTGAATAGCATAACCATATTCTCAGGTTGAAATACTTTTATGATTTTTTAATGTCTATAGGTTAAGATCCAGCTACCGATGACACGATTCACAGAGCTCTTTGTGTTTCTCCAGGAGTCATTCTATTGGAACCATCTACCTCCATACTTAAAACAGACTCTCTGCCTGAGGGTCAACAGACCCATAAAAGTATCTTTTTGACTCATAGAGAGTTAGGGCAGCTGGAAGTTTCTATAGTCACATCTCTCGTGTTATCCTGAGGAAGTTAACAATAATCCTACTTTTACAAGGTTTTACGAAGATTAAATATGTTAAAGTGTTTGAGACACAGAAATCCCTCAACACATATACAATGTATTCAATGTAGCCAAAGATCTTCTTCATAGATGATATTAATTATGTTTATATAATAGCTGTTGAAAGAATCAAGACCTCTACATTATTTTGGAAGCAATCACCATAAATTAGTTTCATGATACTCAGAACATCTAAATGTCAACAGCATTTATTTTTGTCCTCTTATTATCCTGTAACTTCCTGCTATGTTGAGGAAACTTCCTCCAGTTTATATTTCTTAGAACAATGGATAATGTGTTTCGGATTCCAGATCTGTCTCTGCCTTCCTCCACTTCCTTCTTCACTTCTTCCTGTTTCCCTTTCTTCTCACCTTTCTGTTCCTTCTCTTTCTCTTTCTTTAACCCTTTGAAGAAGAGTCAGTAATAGAATTAGAGGTTACTCAACACCATTTCCCACTAATAGCAGAAATTCCTCTTTGGAAGACATGATGCCAACCATTTTGAATTCATCAATATTTTATGTAACAAGCACTTGTATCAAACTCTCAAGAGGCTATACCTTTATCTGGATGTTCTGGATAAGAAGCAGCAGTGGGCCTTTTATTACCTATATGGTCTGGCTCTGATTTGAGTTTGCCTTTGCTAACTACAGTAATACAATGTTTTTGTCTCTTCCTTTGTCTTGAAGGTGATTTGATCTGTGGGGAGCAAACCAAATTCTCTGCTGTGCCCGATGCTGAGCTACAGAATCCCTCACTGCTTCCCACCACCTGTCGTCAGAGGGTCTGTTTCAGAACATTTGGCAGTCTTGTGTCATGCTCTCCCAGTCCATGTCTGGTTCAGTACCTAAGAGTGCATTAACATCACACGCTCATCTTCCAAGGCTGATTTGTAGTTTCTTTCTCCTGTCAGAATGGTCCACAGAGCCTAATAGTGGATTTGAAGCGGCACTGCTTTCGCTCCTCCGACGGCGTGATAGAAAATGAGCAAGGGTTTAAAGGAGCTTTGAGAGCCCCAGAAGCTTCCTGCAGGAGAGATACTTGCCCCTGAAGGCGAATATAATCTTGCTTTGGAACCAATCACTCCAGGATCTCAGAGTTCTTAAACATGTCTCCTGTGGTAAAACATTGTGATATATTCTCCAGGCATGGTTTCATGTGAGGTCAAAGAGAAAGAATCCAGTCTTGCAGAGACTGCCACAGATGGACAGAGAGCATTATTTTCTTCAGCTTTCTTTGTTTTCTTTTCCCTTCATTTTATTTTTGTTCTCTCTGTGTATGTGTGTTGTGTAGAAATAGGTGTGTAGATGCATATAAATTCCTGCATATTTTCATATGGAGGCCAGAGATCAATGTCAGTTGTTACTGCCTCAAACATTCTCTACCATACATGTTGATGCACGGTCTCTAACTGAACTTGGGGCTTCACAGAACCTGCTAGCCTGGCTGAGTTGTGATCTGTAGAGATCCTCCTGTCTCAGTCTCCTTTCTATCCTGAGTGTTGGGGTCACAGACCTGTAACATATAGTACCTAGCTTTTACCTGATCCAGGTGTTTACATAACTAGCATTTCCTTGAGACACTGCTCCAGCCCTGTTTATTTTTATTTATTTATTTTTCTTGTACTGGGAATAAACTTAGGATCTCTTACGTGGTAGATAACCAGTTAACACTGAACTATATCCCTAGGACCCTGTAGTTTTTGGTTTGCAGAAGGGTATTACCAAGAAAAGAAACACAGGTTTACGGATGACATGGTGGAAAATAACTGTGTTTGGCTGATGTTATATTAGTGTTCATTTCCATGTAGTCTGTGTCTGGGAAATGTAAGGTGTTAATTTCCCTGCTCCAGCCAGATTCTGTTGACCTTGAGTGTAATAGAATGCTTACTGTCTCTGGATAGTTTTTGTATTTATATCTAGAATCCAGAAACTAAAGATGGTATAGCTTATCCAATTAAAATATGACCTCTACCAAAAATGAAATACAACAGAGCAAAAAGCGTCCATGGGAGGGAGGACAGCCATTAAGGTCTGAATAGGATCAGAAGTCATTCCTAAGTCTGGGGCTGATGGAAAGGGCGCACAAGCACCTAAGTCTGCTCTTTAGGTCAGATTGCATGCTTGAGAGTCCACATTCTCCCAAAGTTATATGATTCCTGGTGATGTTTAGGAGACAATAAAAATTGCAAGCCATAGAACCTGATGAAAATTCTTAAATACACAGTTGGTGGTAGGTTTCATGGTACATTGTGCATGGACCTTTTAAGGAAATTTTTATTGTTTATTTCTTGCTTTTAGAGTTAGAGAATGTTTTCTTATTGCATTCTACCAAAAGACTTGACACCCTCTTCTCCTCTGCATGTCAATGGCCTCACAATGGAAAGCACGCCATCTACAACTATGTATGCGAGTTAATCAACAGTTTTCACAAAAGAGTCAATGCAGTTAGCCTGGAAAAAGACAAATGTTGTTAACCCAGAGCTGTACTAATTACAGCCCCCTTAGCGTGCAGTCCTTATCCCCATCCCCCAATAATGGTTTGCCAGTAATAAAAGAATACCTTGATCCATATGTTTTTTTTCTGTATAAACTTTATTATTTATTTATTTATTTATTTATTTATGAAAGATTTCTG